>NC_055996.1:93169727-93469727 GCF_018446385.1 Zingiber officinale
ATATCCACTAAAATAAGCTGGTTCAATGTTTTAAATACTTCTTTTTTTATTTCTTCTTGGTTGAAAATTTGACTTTAATGATCTATTTAAATATATCCACTAAAATAAACTGCTTCAATGTTCAAGTAATAGGAACTGAGCCCCGGGGAGCCGTTCCTTTTAGCATCCTTTTGTAAATATGTGTGGTGTGTTTTCATTACTTGCATGTTAAGTATTGTAAAGGATTATAGACAGCTTAAAAGCTAGATATGATAAGATGCGATGGGGCCCAACTGTGTACCCGATCTTATCACAATAGCTCAAAAACTTGTCTATAAAATCCAAGTAAGTTTGCACTTTGCAAGACAGACGAGAGTACCTCGGAGTCTTACTTAGTTAGCCATCTTGAGTTCAAGAGCTCTAAGCGCCTATACTCAAGTGTTCTGTAATCCTTTGTAATATTACCACTTTTAAAATGAGTTATTAGTTTCTAGCTTTTGCAATATCTTGTGCACCCTGGGAATATTTGGTATCAGAGCGATGTCCGGCTAAATTCCTTATACAGGTATTCTAGTAAAGCATCATGAATAATGATCTATTTCTTTATAGAAGACTTTCCGTCCATAGTTATATTTGATTTTTGATTATTAAATGTTATTGTGATATGCTTTAGTAAGGTGAAATTAGGCCAGAACAGATGGCAGGAAAACACCTGGAACAAGGTATCATCAGTAACATTTATAGTTTAAAATCTTATATTAATTATGGCTGAAAGGCTAGAAAAAGCTATAAAGGATTGGTATCAAAATTCGAGAGTAGCGGATCTAGAATACCTGGACTTAGCAACAGAAGTAAGACTTAGGGACATCTCTCATAATATAGACGTAGTCTATGATCGTTTGATATTACACTCCAGAATTTCTCGAAGCGAATATAGAACCTTACTTAAGGTCATCAATGAGAATCATGCTGAGTTACTAAATTCTCTGGAAACAACATCTAAGGTACAACAAAGGTTGCAAAAAGCTGTATTTGAACTTCAAAAGGAAATCCTATTTTATAAGCCGTTGACAGTTGAAGATGTTAGAGAATTAATTTTAGAAAAGCAACCTAAAATAATTGAAGAACAAACGGTGATTGTGCTACAAAATCTGCAAACCCAAGTTAGACAACTACAGGAGGTAGTAAAGGAAATTAAAAAACAGTTTGCATGAATCTACCTCAATCAGCTTCTACAAAGACATATTTAGAAGCTTTAGAAAATACAGAAACAGTCAGTAATCCTGCTATTGGATTTATATTTGCTAAAGAAGCTTCAGTGAAAGATATTAATAGACAAAATAATACAATTATTGAACTATTATTGTCTATTAATACAAAGCTTGATTAATTACTGATAAAGCCTGTTGATACCTCTAATCAAGTTGCTGATATAGCAAAGCAGTTAGAAGGACTAAGCCTGGGAAAAACAAAATCAAAGAAGGAGGAACCTTTTTTTTGTATACAAAGATCCATTGAAAATCCTAAAGGAAGAAAGGGAAAAAGCAAAAAGCCATGACGAGCAGAACCAGGCCTAATATTACTGAAGCCATTACAACAGCAGAAACTTCACAACCTGCTGTATCAACTCAAGAAGATCAAATCCGAAGTTATAGGAGAATGGCTAGGCTGAGGTATGAAGCACAAAGGAGATTATCTCGAAGACAAGGAAGCAGCAGAACATTAGAAAGCCAGCTTAACCCAGAAGCAGAACTAGAATTGTCTCAACAACGAAGAGCATCTCTAGTACCAGCAGAAACACTTTACACAACACATTGGTCTGAACCCAGACATCGAGTATATCAACATTACTCAGAAACAAGAGTTTTGGTAACTGAAGGACAGCAGAATTTATCCCTTATAAATACAGAAAGTTATGGCATTCTCAGAAGAGAAGGTATGCAATTAATACATTTGGGATTAGTTATGATACGCATACATGCACTCCATAGAAGAAATGCAGGAACAAATGCGCTAATAGTCTTAAGGGATACCGGATGGAATGATGATAGATCCATAATCGGAACCATGGAAGTTGATTTATCTGAAGGTACCCAACTTGTTTATATAGCACCAAATCTTTTAATCAGTGTAGAAGATTTTTATCATCATATTGAAATTGCTATACAAACACATGGGTACGAGCAATGGAATTCTGCAGAAAGTAATCTTTTAATTACCAGGGGACTGATTGGTAGATTAACAAACACCAGTCATGCAGGGTTCAGATATAATATACAAAATGTTGCAGATTATTTGGCAAGTACAGGTATTAATGCAGTGCCAGCAACACCAAGAACAACTGCGGAGCTTCAAGGAATGAGATGGATACTACAATCACCAAATACACCCCAGATACGAAATCCGCAAGGGGTAAGAACATCAACATTACTAGACGAATCAATTTCATTGGCCTTTTCTGGATATCGATCAACAGGAAATCCAAGGCCTAGTAATTATAACGAAAGGGATACGGAAGATATACATGAGGAAGAATTTGCTGGAGTATTTTTCCAAAAATTTGGTATGCCTGATACAAATGACCGATGGGATACTCTGGGAGAACCTACAGGAAGGTATAATTTTTATGTAAATTATGCTGCACCTCCTCCTGTTCATTTTATTCCTCCTACTAAACCTTGCTGGGATGATGATGATGATTATGATGATAATGATGATGAGGCTAAAACAAAGGAAGAGGTAGTTTGTCCAAGCATCTGGGAAGATACTCCCTGGGAGGATGATCCAGAGTTTGATCCAAATGGGTTAGCAGAAGAGGAAGACGATCCAGAATCTTATTATTTAGAACTCCAAAATCAGGAGTTGGACTATCCAGTATTAGCACCTATTCCAGAAGAGACAGCAATATTTCCACAAGACCAAGTATCACAAGAAGAAGGATCAGAGCAATATTGGCAGCAAGTAGTCCAACGTATAGAACAAATTGAAGGTCAATTACCTATGCAAAATGGATGGCATAACCCAATACCGCTGGATTATTCTTTTGAAGACTTTATTGACCGAATTCCTGAAGGAATACCGCCAGGAGTTTGGTATGAAATATATGAAAATCCAGAACAAGCAGAATATGAAGTTTATGATGTGCTTGAAGGAATTCATAATGAGGTAATAAGTGTGGATCAATTAACTAATAATGTCTCAGCTCTTAATTTGCATCAGGAGCATGAAGCAGCACATGTCAACACGGAATATCTGGAATATCCAATGTTCAGACAATTGGAGAAAGCCCTAGCCTCAACTTCTGAATCTGCGATTTCCAATTACAAACAACCTAATGAGCCTCTAATGGGACAAATTAATTATCCACCAGCACAAGGAACGACTCCTCAGTTTAATGATAATGGGCAATTCAGAGGAAGGTTTAAAGGCAAAGCATTAGAACATAATACTTGGGTATTACCATCTGCTCAACAAAATACTGGTGACATGCTAGTATTACCAGAGGATATAGGTCAGTACCATGATGTTATTTCACGTTGGGAGTCTATTACTAATAACTTAGTAAATGACCGAACATGGCTAGACAATAAACAAAAGGTGCAATTTATTGAAAATCTATTGGGAGAAAATGAAAAAAAAAATGTGGATACAATGGCGTATGATGTATGCACAGGAATATGAAGAACTCATTCAGATGGCAGGAGAAACTCAGAATGTGTTATCAGCCATCAGACGATTTATTTTACTTGAAGATCCATACCAAGGTACGACTGTAGAACAAGATCAAGCATACATAGATTTAGAGCGATTAACATGCTCTAGTATGAAAGATGTCTTAAGCTTTTTAAATGATTATAAAGTATTAGCTGCTAAATCTGGTAGAATGTTTATCAATTCAGAACTATCAGACAAGTTATTCAGGAAATTACCACCATTGATTTCCAATGATATTGAAGCAGCTTATAAATTAAGACATGTAGGAAACCAAATTGGTGTTATGCCACGTATTCATTTTATTTATCAATATCTGGCTGAATTATGCAAAAAGGCAGCAATACAACGCAGTGTAAAGGATTTGGCATTCTGTAACAAAATACCAATCCCAGGTTATTATGAAGGCAAACAAAAGAAATTTGGCCTCAGAAAATCAAAAACTTATAAAGGAAAACCCCATGACACACATGTTCGGGTTTTTAAGAAGAAAAAGGCTGAGCAACAGCATAAGTGCAAATGTTTCATTTGTGGAGAACCTGGTCACTTTGCTCGAGATTGCAAAAGAAAGACTGGCAACATTGCAAGAGCAGCTATCATGGATCAATTAGATTTACCATCTGATTATGATATTCTTTCAGTTGATTTAAATGAACCTGACTCTGATGCAATTTGCAGTTTATCTGAGGGAGAAGTAGGACCAATAAATTATGCAAAATATGCCTTGGAAGACTTACAATGGGAGACAGCATTTATGATGGGAGATGAGCAATGTGGATGGCGATCACGAGTCTTTGTAGGAGATACTATGAAGAACTGTCCACATAATTGGGAAGAAAATTCCATTATACCAGAAGCTAAGTATCTTTACTGTACATTTTGCAAAATGATTACTACAGACTCTATGAGGTTACATTGTTTAATTTGTAAAATGACAACTTGCCCATCATGCTCCAAGTATTATCTGCATAAAACAATTTACATGAAGGAAAAATCATTCATACCTCCCTATCAGAAACAAGATGAAATAATTCAAGAGTTACTAGACTATACACAGCACTTACAAGCAACCCTTGACAAACAAAAGGGTAAGTCAATCTTACTGGAAGATGCCGATGATTCTGAGAATGATATTTTACCTTTTTTCGAGGGTGGAAGATGGAATAATACAGTTACTTTTGAATTCTTAAAAATTAAGCGGTTAACGCCAACAGCAAGAATCCCTGAAAGGAGAATGCCAACAGCACCAGAAAAAGGATTTGGCATTCTCCTTTCAGGGATTCTTGCTGTTGGCGTTAACCGCTTAATTTTTAAGAATTCAAAAGTAGTATTATTCCGTCTTCCACCCTCGAAAAAAGGTAAAATATCATTCTCAGAATCATCGGCATCTTCCAGTAAGATTGACTTACCCTTTTGTTTGTCAAGGGTTGCTTGTAAGTGCTGTGTATAGTCTAGTAACTCTTGAATTATTTCATCCTATTTCTGATAGGGAGGTATGAATGATTTTTCCTTCATGTAAATTGTTTTATGCAGATAATACTTGGAGCATGATGGGCAAGTTGTCATTTTACAAATTAAACAATGTAACCTCATAGAGTCTGTAGTAATCATTTTGCAAAATGTACAGTAAAGATACTTAGCTTCTGGTATAATGGAATTTTCTTCCCAATTATGTGGACAGTTCTTCATAGTATCTCCTACAAAGACTCGTGATCGCCATCCACATTGCTCATCTCCCATCATAAATGCTGTCTCCCATTGTAAGTCTTCCAAGGCATATTTTGCATAATTTATTGGTCCTACTTCTCCCTCAGATAAACTGCAAATTGCATCAGAGTCAGGTTCATTTAAATCAACTGAAAGAATATCATAATCAGATGGTAAATCTAATTGATCCATGATAGCTGCTCTTGCAATGTTGCCAGTCTTTCTTTTGCAATCTCGAGCAAAGTGACCAGGTTCTCCACAAATGAAACATTTGCACTTATGCTGTTGCTCAGCCTTTTTCTTCTTAAAAACCCGAACATGTGTGTCATGGGGTTTTCCTTTATAAGTTTTTGATTTTCTGAGGCCAAATTTCTTTTGTTTGCCTTCATAATAACCTGGGATTGGTATTTTGTTGCAGAATGCCAAATCCTTTACACTGCGTTGTATTGCTGCCTTTTTGCATAATTCAGCCAGATATTGATAAATAAAATGAATACGTGGCATAACACCAATTTGGTTTCCTACATGTCTTAATTTATAAGCTGCTTCAATATCATTGGAAATCAATGGTGGTAATTTCCTGAATAACTTGTCTGATAGTTCTGAATTGATAAACATTCTACCAGATTTAGCAGCTAATACTTTATAATCATTTAAAAAGCTTAAGACATCTTTCATACTAGAGCATGTTAATCGCTCTAAATCTATGTATGCTTGATCTTGTTCTACAGTCGTACCTTGGTATGGATCTTCAAGTAAAATAAATCGTCTGATGGCTGATAACACATTCTGAGTTTCTCCTGCCATCTGAATGAGTTCTTCATATTCCTGTGCATACATCATACGCCATTGTATCCACATTTTTTTTTTCATTTTCTCCCAATAGATTTTCAATAAATTGCACCTTTTGTTTATTGTCTAGCCATGTTCGGTCATTTACTAAGTTATTAGTAATAGACTCCCAACGTGAAATAACATCATGGTACTGACCTATATCCTCTGGTAATACTAGCATGTCACCAGTATTTTGTTGAGCAGATGGTAATACCCAAGTATTATGTTCTAATGCTTTGCCTTTAAACCTTCCTCTGAATTGCCCATTATCATTAAACTGAGGAGTCGTTCCTTGTGCTGGTGGATAATTAATTTGCCCCATTAGAGGCTCATTAGGTTGTTTGTAATTGGAAATCGCAGATTCAGAAGTTGAGGCTAGGGCTTTCTCCAATTGTCTGAACATTGGATATTCCAGATGTTCCGTGTTGACATGTGCTGCTTCATGCTCCTGATGCAAATTAAGAGCTGAGACATTATTAGTTAATTGATCCACACTTATTACCTCATTATGAATTCCTTCAGGCACATCATAAACTTCATATTCTGCTTGTTCTGGATTTTCATATATTTCATACCAAACTCCTGGCGGTATTCCTTCAGGAATTCGGTCAATAAAGTCTTCAAAAGAATAATCCAGCGGTATTGGGTTATGCCATCCATTTTGCATAGGTAATTGACCTTCAATTTGTTCTATATGTTGGACTACTTGCTGCCAATATTGCTCTGATCCTTCTTCTTGTGATACTTGGTCTTGTGGAAATATTGCTGTCTCTTCTGGAATAGGTGCTAATACTGGATAGTCCAACTCCTGATTTTGGAGTTCTAAATAATAAGATTTTGGATCGTCTTCCTCTTCTGCTAACTCATTTGGATCAAACTCTGGATCATCCTCCCAGGGAGTATCTTCCCAGATGCTTGGACAAACTACCTCTTCCTTTGTTTTAGCCTCATCATCATTATCATCATAATCATCATCATCATCCCAGCAAGGTTTAGTAGGAGGAATAAAATGAACAGGAGGAGGTGCAGCATAATTTACATAAAAATTATACCTTCCTGTAGGTTCTCCCAGAGTATTCCATCGGTCATTTGTATCAGGCATACCAAATTCTTGGAAAAATACTCCAGCAAATTCTTCCTCATGTATATCTTCCGTATCCCTTTCGTTATAATTACTAGGCCTTGGATTTCCTGTTGATCAATATCCAGAAAAGGCTAATGAAATTGATCCGTCTAGTAATGTTGATGTTCTTACCGCTTGCGGATTTCGTATCTGGGGTGTATTTGGTGATTGTAGTATCCATCTCATTCCTTGAAGCTCCGCAGTTGTTCTTGGTGTTGCTGGCACTGCATTAATACCTGTACTTGCCAAATAATCTGCAACATTTTGTATATTATATCTGAACCCTGCATGACTGGTGTTTGTTAATCTACCAATCAGTCCCCTGGTAATTAAAAGATTACTTTCTGCAGAATTCCATTGCTCGTACCCATGTGTTTGTATAGCAATTTCAATATGATGATAAAAATCTTCTACACTGATTAAAAGATTTGGTGCTATGTAAACAAGTTGGGTACCTTCAGATAAATCAACTTCCATGGTTCCGATTATGGATCTATCATCATTCCATCTGGTATCCCTTAAGACTATTAGCGCATTTGTTCCTGCATTTCTTCTATGGCGTGCATGTATGCGTATCATAACTAATCTCAAATGTATTAATTGCATACCTTCTCTTCTGAGAATGCCATAACTTTCTGTATTTATAAGGGATAAATTCTGCTGTCCTTCAGTTACCAAAACTCTTGTTTCTGAGTAATGTTGATATACTCGATGTTTGGGTTCAGACCAATGTGTTGTGTAAAGTGTTTCTGCTGGTACTAGAGATGCTCTTCGTTGTTGAGACAATTCTAGTTCTGCTTCTGGGTTAAGCTGACTTTCTAATGTTCTGCTGCTTCCTTGTCTTCGAGATAATCTCCTTTGTGCTTCATACCTCAGCCTAGCCATTCTCCTATAACTTCGGATTTGATTTTCTTGAGTTGATACAGCAGGTTGTGAAGTTTCTGCTGTTGTAATGGCTTCAGTAATATTAGGCCTGGTTCTGCTCGTCATGGCTTTTTGCTTTTTCCCTTTCTTCCTTTAGGATTTTCAATGGATCTTTGTATACAAAAAAAGGTTCCTCCTTCTTTGATTTTGTTTTTCCCAGGCTTAGTCCTTCTAACTGCTTTGCTATATCAACAACTTGATTAGAGGTATCAACAGGCTTTATCAGTAATTGATCAAGCTTTGTATTAATAGACAATAATAGTTCAATAATTGTATTATTTTGTCTATTAATATCTTTCACTGAAGCTTCTTTAGCAAATATAAATCCAATAGCAGGATTATTGACTGTTTCTGTATTTTCTAAAGCTTCTAAATATGTCTTTGTAGAAGCTGATTGAGGTAGATTCATGCAAACTGTTTTTTAATTTCCTTTACTACCTCCTGTAGTTGTCTAACTTGGGTTTGCAGATTTTGTAGCACAATCACCGTTTGTTCTTCAATTATTTTAGGTTGCTTTTCTAAAATTAATTCTCTAACATCTTTAACTGTCAACGGCTTATAAAATAGGATTTCCTTTTGAAGTTCAAATACAGCTTTTTGCAACCTTTGCTATACCTTAGATGTTGTTTCCAGAGAATTTAGTAACTCAGCATGATTCTCATTGATGACCTTAAGTAAGGTTCTATATTCACTTCGAGAAATTCTGGAGTGTAATATCAAACGATCATAGACTACGTCTATATTATGAGAGATGTCCCTAAGTCTTGCTTCTGTTGCTAAGTCCAGGTATTCTAGATCCGCTACTCTCGAATTTTGATACCAATCCTTTATAGCTTTTTCTAGCCTTTCAGCCATAATTAATATAAGATTTTAAACTATAAATGTTACTGATGATACCTTGTTCCAGGTGTTTTCCTGCCATCTGTTCTGGCCTAATTTCACCTTACTAAAGCATATCACAATAACATTTAATAATCAAAAATCAAATATAACTATGGACGGAAAGTCTTCTATAAAGAAATAGATCATTATTCATGATGCTTTACTAGAATACCTGTATAAGGAATTTAGCCGGACATCGCTCTGATACCAAATATTCCCAGGGTGCACAAGATATTGCAGAAGCTAGAAACTAATAACTCACTTTAAAAGTGGTAATATTACAAAGGATTACAGAGAACACTTGAGTATAGGCGCTTAGAGCTCTTGAACTCAAGATGGCTAACTAAGTAAGACTCCGAGGTACTCTCGTCTGTCTTGCAAAGTGCAAACTTACTTGGATTTTATAGACAAGTTTTTGAGCTATTGTGATAAGATCGGGTACACAGTTGGGCCCCATCGCATCTTATCATATCTAGCTTTTAAGCTGTCTATAATCCTTTACAATACTTAACATGCAAGTAATGAAAACACACCACACATATTTACAAAAGGATGCTAAAAGGAACGGCTCCCCGGGGCTCAGTTCCTAATTTTCATCCATCTGTATCGCATTATCACTACTTTTGTTTTTCATCAATAATTCTGCATTGTTTTCACAAAAGTAGATTCCTTCACTATTATCTTTTTCTGTTGGTGCTGCAATAATTGAATTTATCATGCTTGCCACCTTCTCTGCTGGTGCTGCAATAATTGAGTCTATCGTACACGCCACCTTCTCTGCTGGTACTGCAATAATTGAGTCTATCGTGCACGCCACCTTTTCTGCTGGTGCTGCAATAATTGAGTCTATCATGCTCGCCATTTTGTCTTGTATCATTGTTGGCGCATCTTTTATTTCTTCAAGGGCTGCCTCTAGTATATGGATTACTTCATTCTGATCATCATTAGGATTTAAAACAACATAATGTACTAATCTTGACAAAGCATCAGCAAGTTGATTGTTAGAGCCTTCAATATGTTCAAATTTAATATTGACTCCCGTACCAGTTATGTAGTCAATGAAGGAAATCCACCTTACCCTTGATGGCTTGTTCTGAACAGTCTTATTGAAAAATTTAATGATGGCATGACAATCTGTTCTGAGTGTGATTTCTTCTTTGTCAAGATAATGAATTTTTAAAGCAGATAAAGATTCCATACACGCATGAATTTCTGCATCAATAGCCGACTTAACTGTAGGAAATTTTCCACTGGCATATGCGCAAATACGTTCTGAGTTCTTTGCATACACGCATGAATTTCTGCATCAATAGCCGACTTAACTGTAGGAAATTTTCCACTGGCATATGCGCAAATACGTTCTGAGTTCTTTGCATCATATTTTCCTGTCTTCCATTTACAAATACCTCCCCATCCTTCCATACACCCGTCTGTTTCAATAATTATGTATGCATTATTGGGGGGTAACTCTAAATCTAGAAGTTCCTGGATGACTTGTCGAATTTTTTTAACAATTTCCCAATCTGAATTTTTGAATTTTCATCACCTGTTGGGGCTGTCTTTGAGTATAGAGGACCAAGTAAAGTACTCAAATTTTTAATATATGGTCTTGCATAATTAATAATGGCAAGCCAAGACCTGAGCCCTTTAAGTGTCTGTAATTTTTGCTCATCAAAGTCAAGAATTTTTTTAACAATATGCTGTTGCAATTTTATCTTTCTATTGCCAACTGTAGCCCCTAAAAACTCTATCTCAGGTTGGGCAATCTTCATTTTTGAGGGAGATAAAACTAAGCCTTCTTTTTCACAAATTTTAAGCATTCTTGTAAGATGTAATACATGATCTTTTTCTGAGTCTGAGAATACCAATATATCATCAATATAAATAGCTAGGAATTCCTCACAGTTTCGAAAACAGTTATCCATTTTTCTTTGAAAAATGGCAGGTGCATTCTTGAGCCCAAAAGACATCACAAGCCATTCATAAAGGCCCTGAGGTACCAGAAATGCAGTCCATGAAATGGATTCCGGATCGATCATTACTTGATGGAATCCTGACTTCAGATCAAATTTAGAAAAGATTCTGCTATTTCCGATTTTCTTCAATATTAGATTAATTCCAGGCAAAGAGTATTGGTCCTTATAAGTGTTGTCATTCAGAGTTTTATAATTAAAGACCAATCTTTCTTTTCCTTTCTTTTCCTGCCCCGTTATTGGATCTATAGTTGTACCAGATTGAACAACAAAGGCCATAGTTCGATGTCTAGAAGTACTGGGCCTAATAACCTTTTGAGCCAGAAGAGAGTCTATATGAACTTTAAAAGTTGCTTCCATTGCTGGTGTTATATGTTTCAGGGGTTTATCCTGTATAGTTAAATCAAGATTTATGATGTCCAATTTACAGATTATTCTATTTTTCGACCAAAAAAAAGTTGGATTTTCACCAATATAGCCCATAGTTTTTAGTCGCTGAATAGTTGGTGCAAATTGTAAATGAAAATTAGTTACTGTCCCCAAAAATTCCTTTCTTCCAACCTCAAGTTCATTATGCAGGGTAATAAACTCTTCTGCTTCCATTTCTAATTCAGGAATTGCATAAGCTGAAATATTTACCTCTAGTGTTGCGTTGATAGTAGTAATACTTCTATAGAAAGTAATTTCTGAGCCTTCTATACGCAATCCTCCAGCAACAGTTCTGATAAAATTACATCCCAGCAGCATTTGTATTCCATCTTTGAGGTTCATCTGTAACTGATAGGTAAATGGAATTCTGAATTTATGATTTGAAATTGTCATCATACCTTCCTTTACCTTCTTCTTTGTTTCCTGTTGAGAATTTATTCCAGAAAATACCACCTTATAGTTTATCTCTTCAAAAGCTCCCCTCGGTAATGCATCCTGGCAGATACAACATTTAGTAGCACCAGTATCAAGTATAGCTTGTACCTTAGCATCAGGAATTCCTGGAATATGAAAAGTAATTTCCATGTTGTATAATCTGTTTAGAAGAGATTTTGTTGGTGCCGAGAATGCTAATTCTTCTTCTGTAGAACCAAAGGCTCCCGCTTCTCTTTCAGTGTGGGTTAATGATTCCACTGCTTCTATTGGAGGGGTAATAATCTTTTCCAGTATGAATTGGGCGATGCTATCTCCTGCTTAAGTGAGATTAATTCATTAGAATTGTTAAGTACTAATAATTTAATCTCACCTCTGTAATCAGCATCAATGACTCCAGCTCCAATATCAATTCTTCGTTTTGCCGCTGCTCCAGATCTAGATGTTATTCTTGCATAACAAGTATCAGGGAATTCCATACTTATGCCAGTTGAAACAATCATTCTGTCATGCGCAGGTAGATAGGTAGATAGATAGATAGATAGATACCCTGCACAACGCACGTGAGAGGCACCCACACGCAGGGTGTGCAGGGTAACACGACGTTATCTCTCTCTCTCTCTCTCTATATATATATATATATTGCCTGAGTCATAATGAGATTAGTTACATTAGATAATTAACTTTGAGTTTATCTATCATGTGTTATGTCAATACCACCTATAACCATCTATTTCTGAAATTGCAGAGTAATATTGTAGCTTTTGGATAATGTTTCTGTTCTCTAAATGTTGTTCCCTCATTCTATTTAGTTATTTAAATTTAGATAAGTTTGTGAGCCAAGTTAAGTTGTTCTCTGAAATTATTTTGAAGCTTAAATAGGTATATCTTTATGACCCATACTTCATAGCTCCCTTAATTTCATTCCTTTTTCCTCCCTAGGTTACAGATATATTTATCTTTATAACTGACTAACTATGGAAACTGAGACTATTTCTTATGTTTGGTATTAATAATCTGTAATCATTGTTTCCATGATATCTGTATGATTGAAAAGTACCTTTTCTGTATTCATCCTTTATGCATATTACATACTGTTTTCCATATATTTAGTCTTGTTTCTCAATCTAAGTAATCCAATTAATACTTAGGCTTTCCCTAGTATTGGTATCTATATAAGAGAAGCATAAACTTCTTATTTTTCCATATCTATTAGTTTCTTATTTGGCTGCTATATACGTTTTGAAATTGTCATCTTTATGATTTCACCAGCTTTGAAAAGCATATATTTTTTTCTATCATAGTGATGGAATTTGGAACTTGCTCACACCACTAAGTTTCTTCATACAACTCATACCTTTTCCTTTAGATTTTCTTTTTTTCCTGACTCCTGAATGTACAAGCCATCAATTTCTACATTGATTTTGGTAGTTGTTCTAACCTCTTATGTCTATTCATCTATTGCAAGTTCTTAGCATCATTTTATTTTATTGAAGTAAAAAGCAGTTACATTTTTTTCCTTTTCCATTTTTTTTAAAATATAGATAACGAACTGTATAAACTTATTTACAACACAACTAAATTTTTTTTTTGTGGTATTTGGTTTGGAATATTGATCCCTATTTATTATGCCAATATTAAATTTTGAAAAAATCATTTCTGCTACAGGATTGACAGAAAATATCAGATGGCGAACATTCTCCTTTCATGCTGGAATCACTCCGCCTTTCATTGCAATCATTCAGTATTTAATGAGAGTGAAAGATTCTCCCAATTTGTATGTTAAGTGGCTTAACCTTGTGATCTTAGCTCTTAAATAGTATATATTGCTTGACACAGCCATAAATTAAGTGTTTTGATCTTTACACAGACATGATTCCTTTTGCCTTGTTCTTCATTGTGTAAAATTGCATTTTACCTTAGAATGTTTAGCTTCCTCTGAGGACACAAGCATTTGTGTGTAGGAGAGTATATGATATTATCAACAAATGTTTGTGGTGGTTGACTGAGCAGGATTATGTTAATGTGAGTTTTTTCATCCATCCGTGTCTATATTTCATACAACTGGAATGCCTTTTTCTTACCTTCTGTGTGTGCACTTATGAACCTTTGACTCTTCTTCTCAGCAACACCAGGAAGAAGTTGGTAAACCTTTGAACCAGACTCAGGTAGAAATGAATGGAGCATTGCAATCAGGTGGGCATTCACAAAAGACACTGAATACTCCGACAAGCAGTCAACAGTTAAAATCTGCTTCAGATAATGTAGAGAGTAGTGGCACCTCTCCTCATGTCAAGGGAAAGAAAAGATTGAGGAATGATCAAATAGTGGAGCCAATCAAGGGTGACCAGACCACGGAACTTGTCAAGAAAGACCTTCATACAGAAACAATCAAGCGAGAGCAATTTTCTAAAGTTGGTGATGGAGGTTTTGTTACCTTTAAATTTGACAACATTAACACAGAAATTAACAAAATATCTGATAAAGGTGGGCTTGTGAGCACTGAAGGGGTTGAGAATTTGGTCAGCTTAATGCAACTAGATATAACAGAGAAGAAAATAGATTTAGCTGGTCGCATAATACTTGTTGATGTCATTACCGTTACAGAAAAGTCCGATTTCCTTAATAAGTTTGTTCAGCTTAGGGGAGTGCCTGTGCTGGATGAATGGCTCCAGGAGGTGCACAAAGGAAAGACTGATAATGGAAGCAATCCTCATGAGAGTGAAAAATTAGTTGAGGAATTTCTCTTGTCTTTGCTTCGTGCACTTGAAAAATTGCCTATAAACCTACATGCTCTGCAGATTTGTAATATTGGCAAGTCGGTGAACAATTTACGCAGTCATAAAAACATGGAGATTCAGAAGAGAGCTAGGGGTCTTGTTGACACTTGGAAGAAACGAGTTGATGCAGAGATGTCAAAAATAAGTGATGGGAAATTTGTTGCATCTGGTCAACCAGCTTCATTTTCTATGAAGCCAGGACATTCCGATGTTACTCAAGCAGGAAATAAGCGCACTGGATCAATTGATGCAGCTGGTAAAATCTCTATAACTCGGCCATCAGCTGGTAAGGCTTTACCTAGTAAACATGGGATCACTGATTCTAATAAGAAGCCAATTGTACTTGCACCTCTTGTAGCTAGCTCAAAGGATCTACATTGTAAAACAGCTGCAGGCAGTGGGGTTTCAATATTGTCATTTCCAACAGTTAAAGAGGAGAAGAGCATTGCTTCCAGTCCATCTCAGAGCAACAGCCACTCTTGTTCTAGTGATCAGGTAAAAACAATGACTTCTTCATGGAAGGAAGAAGCAATGAGTTCAGTAGTTGGATCTGGGAATGCTAGCAAGTTAATTGGCTCTATGAACCGCAGTCGTCGGTCAAGCAATGGGCTTCTTGTAACTAATGTATCTGGAAATCTTAATGAAACTCATGCTGGTAAGTGTATGTCAGTTAACAAGGTTATGACAGCAGCAAAAACATTACAAGGTGAAAAACCACTTGATATCCCTGTTGATGATCATGGAAATATCAGTACGTTGATAGTTAGGTTTCCCAACACCGGACGAAGCCCAGGGAAGAGTGACAGTGG
Source organism: Zingiber officinale (assembly GCF_018446385.1). Lineage (NCBI taxonomy): Eukaryota > Viridiplantae > Streptophyta > Magnoliopsida > Zingiberales > Zingiberaceae > Zingiber > Zingiber officinale. The sequence goes on from NC_055996.1 coordinate 93,185,311, forward strand.
TGGTTCTCTTGAGGATCAATTGGTAACTAGCGGCAAATCATCGCCTGTGGGTATATCAGACAAAAATGATTTGAATGATGGCAAATTAAAACTGAAGAACGATGTTCCTTTGTATCACACAACTGATGTTAATACAGCGGCATGTCAGGGCAATGATGTTAATGAAGGATTAAGTGGGATTGAAGAACATAGAAGAAATGCTGAGGTAACTGCAAAACTCGCAGATCCTGCTAGAACTGCCTGTTTGTCAGGGAATGAAAATGGAACTTGCTGGACTGAACCAAGGGCAAATTCTTACAATTCTATGCTTGCCTTGGTAGAAAGCTGTGCTGAGTATTCTGAATCTGCTAATCCTTTGGCTGCTGGGGATGATATGGGGATGAATCTATTAGCTACTGTGGCTGCTGGGGAAATTTCCAGGTCTAACATAATTACACCAATTGATTCACTTGGAAGTCCACGTGCAGTAGAGGAACAATGCACTGGCAATGATGTCTCTATGTTAGGATTATCTTGTGATGATGATATGGCTGAGAGGAATACTCCACATGATGAATCTGCTAATTCTAGCTCTGAGAAGAAAGAAAAGAAAGTTGATTGTGTGTTAGCTTCTGATATATTACAGACTGATAACAAGCTTACAAGTAAAAGTGCTAATTCTACTCAATTGCAGACAACACAATCTACTATCACATGTATGAGCTCTCTTGATAATTTAGATTCTGAGAACACAGTGGTAAAATCTGGGGAAGAAAGAATTGATGAACCAGAACCAGAGGAGGGTGATAGCATTGGAGCTGATCCAATTAAAGACAAACAAACCACTGATGTGCAAATTTCTGGCATTTGTACATATATTAGGCCTAATTTTACAGGCCCATTGAAGGATGAGAACACATCTTTTGAAAGGAATTGTAAGATTGAAGATAACAACAATATGTGCTTTTCTGATGTTAAAGCAGGTAACAAGTTTGATATAGATGTCAGTGATTCTGGTAGGAAATTAGAAGCTCCTGTTGTTGAAGAGCATACGACAAGCCAAGTAGTGAAAAAACCGTCGAGTAGTTCTAGCTCGACTGAAAACCTTTTGAAATCTTCTTCACTAGATTCTGAAATCTCATTGCCTGCTGTCAGTATGCCTTCTCTTACCGCTATCAATGAGTCTAATGTCCTGAAATCCAATAACATGGAGATCAGTCCGTTGGAATTGTCCTGTGAAGCAAAGGAGAAGAATATCCCCCCTCCTAGCACTGATGAACTAGTAGTGTCTGCTGCTGTTTCTCGTGTCACTGCTGAGATTCTTGAAAATTTGAAGGAGGCTAATGAGAGTCGCTCAGCTGAATCATCAGCAATTCAAGAAGCGCTGTCTACTAAAATCAAGGAAACTGAGAATTCAGAAAAGTCTTCTAGGTCATTTGGGATTGAGGAAATGAAGGAGGAGGATCATGCATCATCTTTAGATCGCTGCTCATCAATTGTTTTTGCTGAACAAGTTGTTGTCACTAGACTCCAACTTGATTTGAATGAAGGCATTCCTGTGGACGAAGGAAATCAAGGGAAGCCAGTTATCTCTTCAACAATATCTGCCTCTTCAGTACATATGCCTTGCCAATCTCTTTTCTCAATTTCTATGTCAACTAATTTGCCAGCTTCAGTAACTGTAGCTGCTCCAGCAAAAGGTCCTTTTGTTCCACCTGAAGTTTTGTTTAAGACTAAGGGTCAGCCTGGATGGAAAGGCTCAGCGGCTACTAGTGCATTCCGGCCAGCTGAGCCATGGAAGGCATCTAATATTCTAGATACCCTGCCATCTGATGGTGCTGGAAAGAAGAGTCATCTGCTGCTACATATTGATCTTAACATAGCTGATGAGGACGTTGAGGATCAGATGGCAGGTATTACTACTGCTAATGATTTCCCTACAAAAAATGTTGTCGGGGTAGATCTCGATTTAAACAAAGTTGATGATAGTGTGAAGAATGGCCAGTTCTTGGCAAGCACTAACCGTAGATTGGAGCTGCCACTTTTGCACATTCAATCTGCATCTGGAGGACTCCCTGCTGGCAAAGCAAATGTACTCCGGAATTTTGATCTGAATGACAGACCAGGCATTGATGAAATTGGTACAGAAATGCAACCCAGGTGCCAACAAGCAAACTATGCAAATATTGTACCAAGTTTAGCTCCTGTTAGTGGTCATAGAACAAATAATTTGGAACCTGGGTATGCCTCATCTTCCTTCTGTCCTAACTCTTATCCAGGTGCTGTTCCATCTTTTTTGCCTGATAGAGGAGAGCAATTCAATCTGGCAGTTGCAGCAGTAGAATCCCATAGAATTTCAGGATCATTATGTGCTGGTAACCTTGGTAATGATATTTATCAGGGTCTTGCATTATCATCATCTCCTGCTACAACATTTCCTTTTGCAAACGTATCCTGTCCTTCCACTTTTTCACGTGCACCAGCCTCCTCTCTCTCTGGTGGATCAATCCCATATGTTGATTCTTCTAGTGGAGGTGGTTCGTGCTTCCCTGCTTATCCTTCACTACTTGTCGGTCCTGTTTCTGCTGTTTCATCTCACTATCCTAGGCCTTACATGATAAGTTTTCCTGAAGGTAGCACTGGTAGTTTGAGTAGACAAGGCTTGGATTTGAATACTGGTCCTGGGAGTGGATATCTGGAAGGAAAAGAGGGGAATCTGCCTTCATCCTCAAGATATCTTTTGCCTGCTTCTTCCCAGATTTTCATGGAGAATCAGACTAGAATGCATGGTGTTCCTGGTGTGGGTTCCAAGAGGAAGGAGCCTGAAGGGAGTTGGGGTGCAGAAAGACCCACTGAGAGATCGGCTAAGCATTCACCATGGAAGTAAGAAAATAAATGAAGAAGCAGCTTTGCACTGTACCTCGAGTCCGGTGAACTACTAATCTGTTACCTTTGTTTATTGTGTAAAATGCCGTGTTTGCGATGCATAGTCTACTAAGTGTACATGGAATTTATCTTTGTATTGTTTTTCTAGGTTATACACACCAACTGAGGCACACATCCTAGTGCGTGCATCAAGCATGAATTTGGGATCTTACTGAGGTGATCCAGAACTTGCTTTAGTTCCTGTAAATTTCACTCACCATTTTCATCTTCTCTGAAGATGTTTTCTTGGCATTTTTAGGGCTTTCAGGTAAGTTTGCTGTTTTTTTTTCTTATGGAAAGATAATAAAGCAGGCTTTTTATAGAACGTCTCCAATAGAATTAAATGCATTCTCTAAATATATTTATTTTATCATACCTTGTGCTAATGCCACTGAGTACATTCGATTTATGGGAGGCATTTCACTGGTTCCAATAGCTTGGCGTGAGAATATGTTGTTTTTTCTCATGAATGCACTACAATTTTTTTTTTATTTAGTTCCTAGCTTTATAAGATTGTCAATTGAATCTTCCCTACATGGGCACATTTTAATTCCATGTCTATAATACATATCACAAGCGAAGATATTACTTGGTTGGGGCGGATGTGAATAGCAGCACTTCTTCAGTGTCTCAACATGTACGTCTTATTACCTGACAAATTGTGACATTTTATATTTTTTATTGCAGAAAAGCACATCTTAACATTCACTTCATTCTTGTAGTTGCTTATATCATACTTTATGGTAATATGACACCGTAGCTCAGCTATATCTACTAGTCGATAAAGCAAATCTTCAAGGCTTTTTTTCCCGAGGTAAAATGCTGTAGCAATTTGTACCTCAAATTATTTCTAATTTTTTTATTCTTTTGATGATTCTGTGACTAATACAAACTTAACAGTGAATATATTCACTGCACTTATGCTTAGCTTGCCTTCATTTGTTATTCTTTTCAAGCCGTATGTGAATTCTATGGAGTTGGAATGATCATTTTGTCAATCTTTTGCCGGTTAAGTGAGAGAGAGGCTAGTCTACAAATCTTGTCTCTGCAAAACATGTTTTTATTAATGCTAGTGAAAATATTCTGTGAAAACAAAAACCATGAAGATAACAAATTATCTTGTGGCGCCTGCTTGGATTTTAAATACATTGTGCTATAATAGAATGTGTTGAATGCGAGCAGAATTGGCCTAGTTTAAAATGACTTGATTAGCTTGATTGAATGAATGATACATGATTATTTGCCTCAGGTGGTCGAACTAGGTTAGTCTTCCAGGCTCTAATGACTTTTTGACTCAACATACTGATTGGCTTTGATCGATTGAACTATGCTAATCTGATCAACTCGTTACTCAAATCGGCTTATTATTTTCTGTAGATCTAGAGGGTTTCAGGGTAAAGGTCCTTCCTTCCAAAGGTGAGAGATTTAAATTTATATAATAATATTGTCAAGGGAGTTTTTTTTTCCTTATCAATGAAAAGACTGTACATTTAATTAGGTCATGAGCAATTTGTGGCCAAGATTAAAATAAAATAAAATAAAAATTATTTTTTACACCAAAAAGACAAAACTGAATCTTTCAAAACTGCTGCATGTACAAAATACATTACCTAGTCAAATCTCTCTTAATTTAACCAGATCCCAGCTCTTCTGAAAATATTGAGCAGAAATCCAAATTTTATCAACTAGGAATAAAACCTAAATGAATCTCCCAAATTTATACCTCTATGTTTGCCATGAGCCTCACGAGATAAATCCTTCATTCTTCTAATGGATGAACGCTGAAGATATCCAAGTTTGTTAGGACAACAAATCAACAAAACATACAAACAGTCAAATAATATTACTTTAACTTATATTGTATTTTACACCACTTGAAGAGTCAACTAGTGGAAGATTAAAAAAAAAGAAGCACAAATCACTAGCTAGAACTTATACACTTGGACATAAGGGTTCTCCACTGAACCAATCCATATTGTGCCGTTGTGTTCATTCGCTTCGCTCGCTACAAACGTATCATCTTCATTCAATAATACCTCCAGTAGCTTTCCTTCTCTACTCAATTTTATTGCCATAATTTGCTTTACCGCCTGTGTTGTAGTCTTGAAGTACACTTGATGGTTTAAGTCTATCTTTTCACGATTTATGGCCACCCAGAATTCTCCTCTTGAATTTCTTCGAATATTGTCCGGGTAACCTGGGAGGTCTGCGAACACAGTGGTGGCACCAGCCATGGGGCCGCGAAGCCAGTACTTGATGATCCGGCAAGAACCGGTCTCAGCATATACAAGGAAAGTGTTATCATCGCTCAAGGCGACTCCGTTGGGAAAGGGAAGAGAGTCTTTCAGCACTACAACATTCTTCCTTATTGGATCATATTTCAACAGTCTTCCCGTTGAATCTCCTGTAAGCACACATAATAAATAGTCCCTGCACAAAAATATTAGTATTACTTATTATCATTATTTTATAATCAACTTAATTCATTACTTGGAACAAACGAACGGTACATAAGATATGGGGACATTAATTCAGTATTGGATAAAATATTCTTTTCTTTTTCTCCTTCTTCTCACACGCATTAATTATATTGGAGCATTATTTACTCTCTAAAAGCTAGAAATAAATTCCTCAAACAAAATTAACAATATTTGAACTAGACTAAAAAAAAAAGAATAGCTACTATTAAAATGGCAAAACCATAAATATATGCTCTATCTGTGTTTTATCTTATATTTTTATTAATCGTGTTTTAATTCGAGCTATTACTAGTGGCCTTATTTGAAAGTGTTTTTATGTCGAGATGCAATCGAATGGGTTGTTGAACGGCTTCATTGCGAATTTATGGCGTAGCCCACATTTGCATGAATACATAATTAATGTATACGAACGAGGGAGGATGGGAGTGTGAGTATTAAATGTTATGGGTAGGAAATCAGTATAATAGTTTGGTTTTATCCGTTGACTTTTTAAAACTTGAGATACATTTTGAACTTGGAACTCTCACCCTAACTTGCAAAAATCTTTACCAACATCGTAATTAATAGTCTTCTATAATTTTATTTTTTTTTTTAAAAAAAACTTATGAAAAATACAAAGCCTTGATACTTTTTAAAATTTTATTAATATCAAAATGGTTATATTATTGTAAATTTTTTTATTCGAATATCTATTTTACATTTCTAGTTATCTTGTTTATTAATGAAGAGTGGGTTTTGAATGATATTTAATATTCATAACTTTGTAGAAAGATATGGTAAAAAATGTTAGAGAATAGGTTTAATGGTAGTTGATGTGGAAATATTTAAATTTATGTACAGTTGGTTTTATGGATAATAATAATAATAATAATAATTCTTAAATTGTAAGTCTACTCACGGCCTCTGGTACTGCGTGCTACTGTCGGTGAAGTACACCTCCCCGGTGCTCTGATCCACGTCCACTCCATTAGTGAAGTTGAACGGTACGCCGTCGGCGCCGTCGGCGATCCTCCTCGCCACCCCTCCCTCCGCCCCCACCGCCAGCAGCCCCAAGTAGGCGTCCGCCACGTACAAAACCCCCGTCGCCCAGTGGAACTGCAGTCCCAGCGGCCGACCGCACTCACTCTCCTCCACCACTCCGCCGCCATAGCATGCTCTGTTCCTGATGAAGAACTCAAAGCGATAAATTAGTAGGAGTTGACCGATCAACTCGGAGATATAGATTATTATTATTATTACTTGTTTGCGGAATTGACGGCGAAGGTGGACCAGCCCTGTGAATGGCCATGCCAGAGGAGGATGCGTCCGTCGGAGACGCCGGTGTAGGGTCCTCGGCCGAGGTGGTCGAAGATGAGGCTCTCAGGGCCGACGGTGGCGGTGAGTTCGAGCCGCTCGATCTGGAGCATGCATTTCACTTCGTAGGGATAGGAAGAGGAAGAGGAAGACGAAGACGATGGGAGGTAGAAGAGGAGAAGAATGACGGAGGAGAAGATTGGTAGAGTTATTGAAGCATCGTCCATGGCGGAGTTGGAATTGATGCCGGCGAACAAGGGAATCTGAGGCTTAAATAATAATAATAATAATAATAATAATAATAATAATAATAATATGATTTGACACGGCCCCAAATAAAATTTATGTTAACTAAATATGAAAATGACAGATCAACACTAGAATAAATAAATGGATTATGTAAATTAATCAGTTTTATCAAATTAAGTTGATTTTAATAACTTTTTTTTATATTAAATAACGTTACACTTTAATCATATAAAATTATTTTTTATAAAATACGTGTAACAGTCAGCTCAATCATGCTGTTCGACTCGAATAGAATGTAAAATCGGATTCTCTGCTTGCTACTTCGAGTCGACTCTATGTCAAAAATGGAAATAAATAAATTAAAAATCAGATTCATTGGTTATAAATTAAAATTAAAAGTATATATATATAGTATCGTTTGAGATTTTTTATTTAACAAATAAAGGTCAATAATAAAAAGTTCATAATGTATACCGAGAAGTCGGTGGAAGCTGCGATTAATGAATTTATAATAAATGCAATTTTTCAAGATAATGTAAAAATATTAAATTAAAAAAGAGTATAATTTAATTAGTTTTAAGCTTTTCAATCATTGGTCCTCTCATCCCGTTTCATTTTAATTTAGTCTTTAATTCTCAATTTCAGGTAAAAAATAATGCATGTAAAAAGTGCAATTATATTGTAGACTAGCTTTTTTGCTCAACGCAAAATTAATTGTGTTTTTCTTTTTCTGATTTATTTTTAGTTAAATGTAATTACTTACTTCATCCCTCGGATAAAAACTCTTTTTTTTTTTTTTCTCTTTTCTATTACTTTTGTTTGTTTTTTTCCCTTTGTTTTGAACCTTTTTTTGTTTTCTCCTGCATGCTAGCTGAGTTCGTCACTAATTAATGAGCCATTTGGTCGCGGGCCCCTCCGTCCTCTTGGGTTTTTCTTCTTCTCCAACAATTGCCTTCCGAACCAATTCTCTTAAATGTTTGTCGTGAGCATGCTACCTAACAATAACATCCTAATTAAGCTCATCCCTTGCTATACATTGAGCCCATACATTAATTAATTATATTGCTCGATCCGTCCGGAATAGATTAATAGTGACAGGAAACTTAAGAGAAAGCTCGGAACATATTAAGAGTGATCAGATATTTAAAAGAAGGTCATATCATAAAAATAATGATGATCCTTTGTTTGAAGGGAGGATTGTTAGAAATACAATCACACATTAAAAATATATAAAAAAGACTGAGTTTAAAAGATTAAATATATCTCCATTAATATGAGATATTTTGAGTAGAGCAAAAAAATAAATCTATAAAGACTTATGTTTAAAGTGGACAATATCATACCATTACAAAGATATATGTGATTTCTTTTGGTCCTAACAGTGTTCCCTGTCTTGCTCTCTTTGTGTTGTTATCGAACTCACTGAAACTAGTCGAGGTTGCTAACGAAGAAGGTAAAACTTTCCCTCTTTTCTTTCTTCCTCCCTATCTTCTCTTTTTTGTTTATCTCAAAAGCAACAATTTTCCTTTTATTTTTCCAATGAGCAACCCTTTACAAGTCAGCTCTTTTTCCCTTTATCCAACCACAACAATAACAAGAGGAGTAAGCTATTCCTTTCTTCTTTCATGTTTCATTAATTGAAGTAGAATTGTAAAATATAAATTTTAATTATTTTATTAGTTGCTAGTTACACTACAAAAATATCTTAGTTTAGTGACAGAATTTTCGACAGAATTACATTCCGTCAGGAATTACCGATGGAAAAAATTATCTGTCAAGAATCACCAACAGAATAAAATTTCATCAAGAACCATCGATGGATTAGGGTTTCCACCAGGAAGCCAAGGCCCGTAGCCATAATTCCACAAGGTTCTCAACGGAATCAAAATTTCGTCGAAAACCCATGAGGGAACTCCATTTTGTCAAGAAGATCAAACGAGAACCACCGATAAAAATGTGATTCTATCGATGAATATAGCGTGATTACTGATGGAATTAACATTTTTATTAGAAATCTCCGATGGAATACCGACGGAAACACATTCCGTCGATAATTCTGAGTAAAAATCTAGGGCATGACCTTGATTTTTCTTATGTGTGGCTTCTCTTCTTCTCCGATCTCCTGCGATTCCGGCGATTCTCCAGTAGGTGCTCCCCGCCCCGCCGTCTCTACCTCTTCCTGATGTCAACAGAGGCTGGCAGCTTTGTTGGCCGCTAGCACACGACTTGGCAGGCCATAGGTTGGGCGACCAACAGCTGTTGGCCGCGTGGCTGACCGTGGGAATGCGGGCGGAGGCTTGGGCGACCACCAGCTCACTGCCGGTTGTTTGGCCTGCAGCCATATGTTGGTCATGGTTGGCAGCTTAGCCACAGCTGGCGGCTTGGCCATGGTTGGCAGCGTGGCCGGCTGCCAACACATGGCAAGCCGCTAGCACGTGGCTGGCCGTTAGCACGCAACCGACAGCTTATTTGAGTGCCAACTTGGATAACCATGAGACTATAGCCGCTATCTTAGTCCTCCCGTAAATGTATCCTAGCTTATCATTGTTTGTGATTAATTTTAGCAATATATATTTTTTATTTTGTAGCATACTACATTTGCTACCTCTTCTCCGGTTGGACTATGCATTTTCTTGTATAATTTATTAAATGAATGAATTTAGATGTATGTTAAGTTAGTATTTTGATCTATAACATGATATAGTTATTTTGTTATTTTATTGTTGATATATTTACATCTAAAATAATTTTAGACCTCATTATCTTTAGTTGAAACATGAAGAATAGTATAGTTTGTTATTTTATGATTTATGTTGATACATACTATAAGTTTAATACTTTGTAATAAATTGTTTGAAATTATATTCTCATTAGATAACGATGTATATAAATAAAGCTGGGATGTATAATAGTTAGAAAATGGATTTATTAGAGATGATTTTATTACTGAAGTTGAATAGTTTATGAATTTTACTAAGAGTCATCCAGAATGTATGAATAATGCCGAGTTACGGTGTCCGTATAATCATTTCAAATGTAGAAAATAGAGCCTTCTATGATGAGGATACCATAAAAGTACATATATGTAGAAATGATTTTGTGCCAAATTACTATAATTGGTACTGTCATAGAGAGTCTTATTTGTATGAACTAATTGAGCCTTCTGTGGTTCGTCATATGACATAACCGTTGTTGGAGAATCATCAACTAATAATATTGCAATGTAATCAATAGTTCACGATGCGATGAATGCAGTTGATTATTTTAATATGGATAAAATAATAACACCTAAATATCAGTAACTATATGAATATTAAAAGCTAGTGAATGAGAAGTGTGGGAATACATTCCTTCTGGTTATTCCCAACTATCAGCTACTGCAAAATTATTGAATATGAAAGCAGAATATCATTTTTCAGAGAAATGTTATAATAACATATGTAAATTGATGTCAGAGTTGCTCCCTACTGATAACACAACGACTGATAGCTTCGATAGTATAAATAAATTAGTTAGAGGTTTAGGTTTACCTATAGAGAAGATTGATTTTATAAATAACTGTATGATATTTTAGAATGGAGGCAATGAATTGATTGAATGTAGAATATATAGCCACCCACATTATAAATATCATTCTCGTATGTTAGGGAAGAAGAAGAAAAATATTACTTAGAAAGTGATGTATTATTTTTCGTTAACTGCTAGACTTCAACGCTTGTATGCATCTACCACTACAGCTTGCCACATAATATGAGACCATGAGCATGAGTACGAAGGAGGTATAATGTATCATCTTTGTGATTCCCTTGCATGAAAATATTTTGATACTGTATTTCCTTCCTTTGCAATGAAACTACGTAATGTGAGAGTGAAGCTTTCTGCGGATGGATTTTATCCATTTGGTTACTTGGATAGCAATATTCATCTTGGCCAGTTATATTAATACCGCACAATTTACCGCCATGGATGTGCATGAAAGATAAATTTATGTTCTTTACTGTGCTTATTCCTCATCCAACAAATCTCAAAGACAAGATAGATGTTTTCTTACAACTTTTAATTGCCGAGTTAAATAAATTATGGAATATAGGGTCGGTGACTTATGATACAAGTAAAATTAATTTTAGATTGCATGATATATATTATGGATGATCAATAATTTTTCAGCATACTCAATGTTGTCAGGATAAATCACAACTGATAAATTAGCATGCCTACACTACATGACAGAGTCTAATGTATTTTCATTACCTTGTTGTGGGAATGTATCTTGATTTGATAATCATCGTAAATTTTTACCAGTTGATTACTCTTTTAGGCAAAATAAAAAAAAAATCCTAAAGAATGTTGTAGTCAGAAAATCTCTTCTAACAGTCCATACTTCAGGTGAAGAAATCATTGAACAAATAAACAGTTATGAATTTCTACTAGTATCTCAATTTGATTTCAATGAGACAATTATAGAAAGCTGTAAAGGATCAGAGGAGATTTGAGGAGGATCAGAGGAGATCCAAGGAGGATAGGAGGAGGGCCGAACGTGACGCGAATAATGAAGCTCTCTTCTTGTATATCTAGCTATTCCATAGGTAGATATCGACATAAACTATCGATGGAAACAGTGTTTCTGTCGGGAAAAATTGCTATGAAAATTAAATTTTTGTTGGAAAATATACTACAGAAATGAAATTTAGTCAGTATACACCGACAAAATTTAAATTCTATCGGTAAAACCATTTCTAACAAATAACTATTTGATAAACAATTTTTCGTTGTAATTTTGTCACTAAACGAATACCCAACGAAATTATGATATAAATTTTCATTAGTAATTCCGATTTTTTTTTGTAGTGTTAGGATGTTTATTTAGATCGGAATGGAGATCTCTTATGTTGGGGCTAAAAGAGTCCACATATTTCAACAATGGTATAATATTGTCCACATTGGACCTATCCTCTTATATATTTATTTTTGAACTCTACCCAAAAGGCAAGATATTTTTATCTTTTAAACTCATGATCTTTTCCATGAATTTCTAATGTAGAACTTTGATTATATTCTCAATAATATTTCCCTCAAATGAAGGATCAACCTTATACCAATGTAGGACTTTGATTGCATCCAATTATTCTTGACCTGCTCTGAACCTCCCCATTGTATCCGATCACTCTTGACCTGTTTCGAGCCTCCCTTCTAGCATCTGATAACTCTTGATCTGCTCCGGACCTCCTCTCAACTTCATTCAAGATCACCTCATATGACATCTAGTTTGGACCATGACTCTGACTTATGTTTCTTCCAACGGTTAGTCTAGTGAAGAGTAACCTCGCTCTGATACCACTTATTTGGGCCAAAAGAAGTCATTTATCTCCACAATAATATGATATTGTCCACTTTATACCTAAGTCCTCAAAAATTTATTTTTGGACTCTACCCAAAAGGTCTCATACCAATAGAGATATCTTCATCTTTTAAACTCATGATTTTTTCCATGAATTTCTAATGTGAGACTTTAATTGTATTCCCAACATCATATATAGAAATGCTAAATATTATGAGGAAGCAAGATCACAAATGATTTTTTGACTTTGAGTCATAGATAAGCTCTAAGGATTGACAGATTATTGTTTCAACTACAACCAAGGGCTTGTGTTGTATTATTTTTTTTTTTTAAGTTATTGAATTCGCTCCCTCCAGTTGTAAATCCTTATAAGGACACGTGCGAACTAGAGGGGAGGAATAGCTTCAATCACTTGTTGTTGCTTTGTGCTTGTCATTGAATGTGCAGCGGAAACCTTGCTTTAAACTTGACTCCACATGCACAAAATCTTGATTTACTTAGTATTCGTCTTCATGAGGTGACTAATCTAAAGATCCACATCAGCGATCTTCTTCCACTATGAACTCTCTCCTTCTCGAAAACTTTTAGGAGGTAGAGAAGCCTCTATAAACTCGTTCTTACAAGAACACAACCAGAAATAAGAAGACAAACACAAATACAATTGAAAATGACTTTACAATCAAAACCTTGCTTACTTGGTCTCTTGTTACTCGAAAATGCCTCATGTTGACTCAGAAATGTACTAGCACCTCACTTTAGAATCTCCAATAACCGACAACTCCAAATCATTATGAGACCTACTTTTAAACCCACAAACTTTTTCATAAATTTCTAATGTGAGTATATATATATATATATATGTTAAATATTATGAGGAAATAAGATCACAAATGATTCTTTGACTTTTAGTCATATATAAACTCTAGGGGTTGACAGATTATTATTTCAATTAGAACTAAGGGCTAAAAATTTTATGTTGTATTATTTTTTTAATTTATTGAATTCACTCCCTCTAATTGTAAATTCTTATTAAGACACGTGCGAGATGGGGGGGGGGATAGCTTCGATCGCTTCATGTCGTTGCTTTGTGCTCGTTGTTGAATGTGTAGCAGAAAACCTGCTTAAAACTCGACATTACATGCATAACATCTTAGTATAATTGGTATCCACCTTCTTGAGGTAACTAATCTAAGGGTCTACATTGACGATCTTCTTCCACTATAAAAACTCTCTCATTCTTGTAAAGTTTCTGGAGACGGTGGAGCCTCTACAAACTCATTTTTACAAGAATACAACAATAAATAAGAAGGAAACATAAATACAATCAAAAATAATTTTATAATCAAAACCTCACTTACTTGATATCTTATTACTCAGAAATATCTCTTGCTGCTCAGAAATATCTCTTGTTGACTCAAAAATGAATCAACACTTCACTTTAGAATCTCCAAGAATTGGCGACTTCAAATCTCCACGAGACTTCCTTTTCTAGGGTCGCTTTCAGGTTGATTTACGCTTCCCAATTGATTGACTTTACCCCCAATAGATTGTCATATCAGATCTGACCATTTAAACCTACAAAATAGCTCTTTTTTGCCCGACCAATTGATTGGTGAGCTACACTAATCGATTGCCAGCTTTTCTAATCGATTAAGTCAATCAATTCTGAAGCCTTCTGTTCTCTCGAAAAAACATTGTCAATCGATTGACAATGTTGAATTGATTAGGCCAATCAATTCAATAGATTTCTATTTCCTCGTAAAACTTTTGCTAATCGATTATCAATCAATTGCCTAAGTCTAATCGATTGCTTTAATCAATTCCGGACCTTACTGAAGTCCCAAGATAAGCCCTCAACAAAGCAATCAATTACATTAATCAATTGCCCAACCTTAAACTTTGAATCTGAGTTTAGAGTTCCTTTGCCCAATCCTAAACTCATTCGTGACTTGTTGGGACTTCTTGTTGCCTAGCATTTGGTTAACCTTAATCTACCAAGGCTTTTTCACTAAGTATCTGGTCAACTTTTGACCCACTTAGATTTTTTTATCTCGTGCTAACTCTCTAATTCTCCATGATCCACTTGGACTGACCGTCTTGTGCCAAGTGTCTGGTCCTCTGTGACTCACTTGGACTTATCATCTTGTGCTAAGTGTTCGGTCATCCGTGACCCATTTAGACTTCCCTCTTGCCAACTCCCTGTTGGATTTTCAATCACCAAGTGTCTGATCCTTCGTGGCTTACTTGGACTTTTTCCTTGTCAACTTTCCGTTGGACTTTTTCCTTGTCAACTTTCCGTTGGACTTTTTCCTTGTCAACTTTCCGTTGGACTTTCGATCAACAATTATTCGGTCCTCCGTGACCCACTTGGACTTTTCTCTTTCCAACTTTCCGTTAAATTTTCGATCACCAAGTATCCGGTCCTCCATAACCTACTTGGACATTTTCCTTGCCAACTTACCATTGGACTTCCAACATCATCAAGTATTCAGTCAACTTTAACTTACTTGAATTTTCTCTCATATATTAATCAAATATCGAAACCGAAGCTTAAACCAATCCAGCTTGATCAACTTGGTCCGCCTTGATCCGAGGTCGATTGCACCAATAAACTTTTCCTTTTTTATATTTGATAATATATTTAAGTTGGATTAACTCATTAATCCAATTTCTTTTATTTCATTGTCAAAACATGAATATCCTGACTACACCACTACATGCAGATGCAGTACTAAGTATCATACATAAATGGGAATCCACTGTATGTCAATGGGCGAGGCGTGATTGATGGCAATATCGAGGAGCCAAAGTGACACTAGAAGGTGCAGGAGAAATATGAGATAGTACAATATACTTTCAATACTCACCCTTGACAATCTACCAAAGAGTTCTAAAAAATAAGAAGAACATAAATCTTCTAACAAAATTAAAAAATTCACAATATGTATTTTTTTAATCTCAAAATACTCCCCATCTCTAACAATACATATCATTTATAGGGAGACTTGGGATAATCTTTCAAAATTAGTCAAGATGTATTAAATGAGATTTATATTTTCTAATGTCTTATTAAATTAAATTTCTATTGTGTAAGGCCTTGAGAAAAAAAAGTGAGCATACAGTGGTAGCAGAGTCGTAATTTTTAGGAGGCCAAAGAGGCAATCGTCTCAGGGCCTAGTTCAATGAAGGACCTATTTTTTTTTTAATTATATCTAAAATAAAATAAGAGACATGGACCCTAAATTACCGCTAAACCTATTCTCACGGCTTCGAGGCAAGCACCGATGCACGACTCTTCTTTGAATGCAATTTCTTCTATGGTGTTACTCTTTTTTGCACATGATTTCTTCTTCAGCGTCCTTTCCTATCAATGCATGGATTCACTGAACAAGAAGTAATCTTAATCTTCTTCTTTGACCATCTTCTTCCTCTTGCAACACGCGGCACCAATTGTATCATAATCGTGCAACAACGGTCGTTTGTACGACCTAATCACGTTGATTCTCACAGTGACTATCTCATGCAACACGGGTTGGTGGTTGACCTTTGCTTGTGTGATCTAATTGCACGACACGATAGCTGTCGCACGCTACCCCGGTCACTTGTGCGGACGACAACCTAATTACATGATGGTTAATGTTTGTCGCCTTGCTACTACCTGCAGCCATCGCATTGATCTAAGTATTACATGATACACTAAATGAGCTATCAATATTATAGATTGAGAAAGAAATAGTCAGACAATTGAATTATTCAGATTTTATAAATATTTTTATCTCTAAAATAGTTAGACAAATAGTATTTATAATAATATATTAATTTTGATTTATTTATGTATTTAGTATATATATTATTTGTAAATTGAACTTTATTATTATTTATCGTAGTAAAAGGATCATTTTTTAATATACGCTTCAGGCTCCATCAAATACAGGTACAACTCTGGTATTAAGACTCATCATTCTAAGAAAATTACCAAGAATACTAACAACAGATTGATTTTTTTAAAATTTCTGAGTGACATGTTAATATTTGAATTATCGAGTAGATTCATCTTTGAATTACACTTTCCCAGATAGATTCATCTTTTCTGAGTATATTAATCTTTCGAGTATACAATTACAAATGTTTTCCTAGTATATTCATCATTCCCACGAGTAAATTAATCTTTCTCGAGTACAATTACAAATACTTCCCTAGTATATTCATCATTCCTGCAAGTAGATTAATCTTTCTCAAGTATCATTATAATTTCCAGAGTAGATTTCCAACCTAAGAAGCTTAGTAAAAAATGATTATAACTCCATGTAGAAATATTATTTTTTAGTATTTTTTTTTTGAAAAATGATGTATGACTTGCCTGTCAATGAGATAAAGCCTAGCACGTCTAGTTGGTTGGAAATGGAAATGAAAGGTGCGTGAGTATATATTTAATGTCTTTTTCTTTCATCTGGACAGATAATGGAAGGGCAAAGATAGCCCATGTCTTTTTCTTTCGTAATTGATAGGTATTATTATTATTATTATTATTTTATAACTAAACTTTATTTTTGAATATAGTCCGTCCTTTTAATATCTAACTTTAGTTATGACTATTATTGACTGATTGAATTCATTTTTTGTTTATTTATTTTAGTATTATGATCATATATCTGCAATAGTCACGTCGTTTTAGCCGTCAATTTAGCAGTCGTCATCAAAATATAATCTATTGACTATAAAAAACTTTCTCATAAAATATTCCGTATAGAAAAATTGTTTTTCAATAAACATACTTAATCAAATATTATTAAACCAAAATTTGAGTAATGGTGCTTCTTTAATGTGCATTTCTCTAAATAATTTTTTTTTAAAAAAAATCTATTTGTCAGTACTTATTTATTATGTGTAAATGATGGTGCAATATAATTATATAAAGAACACAAATTAAATAAATCATCTTTCGAGTAATTAATAAATGTTATTTTTGATGTGCATATTGCATCGTCGGCACGCATACATGGATAATGTTTAAGAAAAAAAAAAAAAAAAAGCATGGCATGGCATGAGGTTCGTTGGAGAGTCAAGAATTCATTGTTCAGAAATTGAAGTTGACAAATCTTCTAAATGCAATTAATGAGGATTTCACTATCGAAGAAAACAAAAAGACAAATAAAGAAAAAAAAAAAACCTTATTTAGTCCTTTTTAGTGGATAGAAGCAGAACACTACTGCTTCACAAGAGATCGAAAAGAATAATCTTTTGTTTATTTGATTAACACGATTTGATTTCGACTTTTGAAATGCTCTTGTAGTTGTTCTTCTAAGAGTAGATGTGACATTTTAATTACGCCAGAAACTGTCACTTAAATAATTAATTAATTTTCTTCATTGAAAAAATAATTAATAATACAAGTCAGTCTCAGTTTAATTACTCGTGGAAAACATGGCAAAATGAGCATGGAGGGGACCTTCGTGCCGGACAATTTAAAGGTCTCTTTTACGATATAATTATTGGACTTGAACAAATTTATCTGTGAAGACATCTTCATTCTAAAATAATAATAAACAAAAAGATATATACAGTCAGTGGATTTAGACAAATTTAATGATAATTAATCTTGGTGGTCGCTAAATTAGTTAGTTATTAATTTTAATTAAAATTTATTTTTTATAAAATTATTTAATTCTGAATTTATTATTAAAAAAATAAATTCTAAAAATAAATTTAAACCATCAATATCAAATAATATCTAATATTTTTAAAAAGTGTTCAAGATTTAAACATGCTAATCTAAAAATATCAAAAAAAAAAATTAAAGATAGTCATTTTTTAATTTATATAATAAAACAATTAATTTGATGTTTAAAAAATTAACATACTGTTTAATAATGACTGAAAAATTTCTGACATTTTTTTTTTTGATTGAGAAAGAAAGGAAAAAGTAAGAAAAGAAATCGATGCAAGAAAACCAACCTCCTTTGATAATAATGTAATAAGAAAGGAGAATATGTTCCTTTTATGTAAAAGGATTGTTCTACTAGCTTAAAATATTTTTCATGATTGATGTTTCTTCTAATGCGTGTGGTACCGTTTTGAAGGGATTTCAGGATGAGAGTTATCACTTTTTTAATGTTGATTAATAAAGGAGGAGGGTAACAAAATATTGACGAAAAAGGGAAAGAACATTAAATCACGGATAATGTACCATTTTTAGATAGAAAGAGTCAACTAAATTTTAAAAAATAAAATATACAATTAAAATAATCAACACATAAAATGGAATTTATAAATAATAGAATCTAAAATTAAAGTGAATGTTTGGGCCCTAGCATGGGCCTTGAGCGTGACATCACTCATTTTGTCTGTGTCTCGAGATTAAAATGGTTGAATTAATAAGATTAAATTTTTGTTCTATAGAGATGTTCATTCTTATCGTTTTGTATTTTATATTGTTATTATTACAGGACAAGCAATATCTACCACTATGATCTTTTTTAAGTAGATATGATTAATGAAATATATAGATTAAAACATTCCAATCAATATTATATATATATATATATATATACAGTTTTGGTTTTTTTAAAGCTGCTACTTAATTTATTTATTTTTAGCAAAAAGATAGCGACACATAACTATTAACAACGAACAATGAAGAGACTATAATTAAATGCTATCATTTTCTCATGATCACTCCGGTACCTTTAAGTGACAGTATTCAATTAAGTTGTCTCGGGATTACAGTTTTTAGTAGGATTCTTAGATTATCATCTAATATTTTTTGTTCCATTCTTAGTTATAATAAATTTGTTAAAAGATTTTTTCTAAATGAGATATATAATTAAAGAATGTTGGATTTCTCGACTGCCCATCGCAAATGCTTTTCAATTTATCCTGATAGTCGGTAGAAAAATTTTATGAGGCCGGGCAGATCATCCCGAGGGGTAGTCAATGAGGCTAAGTTGGTTTATCATTAGTGAAGGTCCGGATAGACCGGCTAGAAGGGAGGTTGAATAGTTTGAAAAAATAAATCAAGACCTTTCTCGTTCTCTAGACTCGGGTTAGCATCAATAGTATAATAAAAATAAACAATACAAAAACTGAAAGAAGAGACTCAGAATTTTACTTGGTTACAACCGGGGTGGTTGTTAATCCAAGACAATGACAGCACTAGAAAAACTCCTTCATGTAGGCGGAGAAGACTCTTACAATCTTTGAATGCTTAGACTATTGCTAGGAAGTTGATACAAGAGTTGATTGATTATTTCCTAACTGTAGGGGCCTTTTTGTAGTTCATGGGAATTCTATCTATAGCTTGAGGGCGCCTCCCAAGGGTATGGAGGGTGCCTCTAGCGAGGCGGTACGAATAAAATTTTATCCACTGTAAACATCCACTCTAGCCAGGTCGAGGGCGCCCTCAAGGCTATGGAGGGCACCCTCTATATCATAGGGCACCCTCTACATCATAGGGCACCCTCTCAATCATGGAGGGTGCCCTCTACCTGCAGCATATAAATAGCTCCAGCTTTCCTTTGGATCTTCCGCTGCTTCGTTCGCTTGGGTGATTGCGATCAATTGAAATAAGACTCACCCGAACCCAATTTCCGGCTTCCTCCTCGAGCAGGCTTCCGCTTCTGTTTCTCATCACTCGAACGTCGCGTACGTTCTTCTCGTCCACCAGTGTACTCTTCCGCGGCACCTCATCCCTCAGACGCACCGAGCCTGTCGGCTCTCTCTCGTGCCGTTCTTCTAGATAGCCGCATCTTCTACTCGACTTCCTGTGCTCATAAGTTCCTACACACTTAGATACAAGGATTAAACCAAAACAGGACCTAACCTAACTTAGTTGATCACACAAAAAATAACTTTGGAGATCCAACAATCTCCCTCTTTTTTGATGTGAGCAACTCAAGTTAAGGTAGGGTAAAACAATCATAAGGTAAAGATAAAATTGCAAAAATAAATAAAGTTGCGATTATGCAATAAGGTGCAAAGATAAAGATTTTCAAAATTTATCAAAATTTAAATTTTAAACTACCTCCCCTACACTCAATCTTCCCTTCTCCCCCTTTGATCACGCAAAAAATTGGAGTATTCAATAAAAATCTAAGGATAAAAAAGTTTTAATAGCAAAAAAATTTGTAATAAAAAAAATCTAAGTGAAATTTTGGAAAAAATTCTAAGTGAAGTTTGTAAGTTAAGTGAAAAATATTTTAAATGTTAAACCATTAACAAAAATTGAAAGCATTTAATTAACAATTTTATGCTTATCAGTTTGTCAATTAAATATTTAATTCAAAAATTGGCTTCCAGACTGTGGCGAGGCACTAGGCCTTCTTGGTTATTGGATCATCAACCACTTCTAGACAAAGCCGCTTAATGAATTTAAACATTTAATCTACTATCTGAAAGCCTAACGGAAATTTTAATTCAAATATTCTTTAGGAACCCAATATAAGTTCCTTCCTACTGGGTTAATTAGAAATTTACAGGGAACATAACTTTTTAGAATTTTCCTAATTTGACTTTTATGAAATCTAAGATATCTATATTTCCTAATATTTTCAATGTATGAACATGTATGATTTTTCAGATTTTCTATCTCTGTTTTAAATTTATCATTTTCTATTTGCAGATTATCATATAAATCTAGTGAGCATACTTTGGACAATTGTATTTTCAGATCTATGTTTTCTTTTTCTAACTTTTAACATTCTTTAGTTAATAGCTTCATAAATTTAAATAATTTGTCAGGTGGGAGAGATCGTACCTTACTTACCTTGTCGATCTCATTGTCCGTAAATCCCCCTAAACTGCTGCTTTCTTCTGTTGGCGCTCCCCCTTCATCGATGCTGTCGATACTCATTTCAGACGAGCTTGCTTCATATTCGTCTTCTTGGTAACTTGCCATTAACGCAAGTCCGGAGAAAACTTCGACCTCTGATTTGGACGACGTTTCATCACACGTCGCCTTTAGGGTCTTGTGTTTGTTTGTTTGGACGGGCTTCTTGTCTTTGCCTTTGCCCTTCTTCTTCAATTTAGGGCAGTTGTTTTTTACATGTCCTTTTTTATCGCAGTGGTAGCATTTTATTTTCCTTCTTCTTTACCCTTCACTTGGTTAAATTGTTTATATTTAAATAATTTTTTAAATTTACGTACCATCAACGCTGTTTCATCATCATCGAAGGAGGATTCTGACTCTTGTTCGTCCATTTTTGCTTTAAGAGGAATATTGTGTTTTGACTCCTTCTTTGAATCTGCACTTCTTGTTTCATGAACTTCAAAAATAGAGAATAATGCATCTAAAGTAACAGATTCAAGGTCCTTAGAGATATAATAGACATCTACTAATGATGCCTATTCTTTATTTCTAGGGAAAGAATTAAGTGCATACCTTAGCGAATCTCGGTTGCTTACCTTTTCTCCAAGATTCGAAAGACCGGTGATTAGTTCCTTGATCCTTGAGTGAAGATGTGCTACAGTCTCGTCTTCTTCTAATCGAAGGTTGCTGATATGGTTGTGAAGTAAGTCCCGTTTCGCAAGTTTTGCCTCCGAGATTCCTTCGTGAAGTTCTAGAATTTTTCCCAGAGCTCCTTGGCGGACTCGTAAGCTCCGATCCGGTTGACTTCTTGTGGTGGTAGGACACTCAGCAGATAAAATTCTGTTTTACCGTTTACTACAAAATCGGCTTGTTCTTTCTTTATCCAGTGGAATTTATCTTTACCTTCGGGTGCTGAAAAACCAACCTCCATTATAAAAAATAAATCAAAATCAGTCTTGAAAAATACCTCTATCTTATTTTTCCAGTTGGCGAAGTCCCCTTTGAATTTTGGTGGGTGAATGCTTGATTTGGCCATCTCGTGTGCTTCGTTCGATGATTAGTCCTCCTGAAGCAAACTTGGCTCTGATACCAATTGAATGTCTGGGTAGGCCGGCTAGAAGGGGGGTTGAATAGCCTGAAAAAATAAATCAAGACCTTTCTCGTTCTCTGGACTTGGGTTAGCAGCAATAGCATAATAAAAATAAATAATACAATAATTGAAAAAAGAGATTTGGAATTTTACTTGATTACAACCGGAGTGGTTGTTAATCCAAGACAATGATAGCGCTAGAAAAACTCCTTCGTGTAGGCGGAGAAGCCTCTTACAATCTTTGAACACTCAGACTATTGCTAGGAAGTTGTTACAAGAGTTGATTGATTATTTTCTAGCTCAAGGAGCCTTTTAATAGCTCCTGGAAATTCTATCTATAGCTTGAGGGCGCCTCCCAAGGGTATGGAGGGCGCCTCTAGCGAGACGGTACGGATAAAACTTTATCCGCTGCGAATGACAACTTTGGCCAGGTCGAGGGCGCCCTCAAGGCTATTGAGGGCCCCCTCAATGCTATAGAGGGTGCCCTCTAATATGGTGGGCACCCTCTACATCATGGAGGGTGCCCTCTACATCATGGAGGGCGGTCTCTACCTGCAGCGTATAAATAACTCCAGCTTTCCTTTGGATCTTTCGCTGCTTCGTTCACTTGGGTGATTGCGGAAAACTGAAATAGGACTCACCCGAACCCAATTTCTAGCTTTCTCCTTGAGCAAGCTTCTGCTTCGGCTTCTCGTCCCTCGAACGCTGTGTACGTTCTTTTTGTCCACCGGTGTACTCTTCCGCGACATCTCGTCCCTCAGACGTACCAAGCCCGTCGGCTCTCTCCCGTGCCGTTCTTCTCACTAGCCGCGTATTCTACTTGACTTCATGTGCTCCTAAGTTCCTGCATACTTAGACACAGGGATTAAACCAAAATATGACGTAATATAACTTAATTGATCATATCAAAAATAATCTTGGGATTCAATAATTAGTATTCAATTAAGTTGATAGATTTCATCATAGAACGTAGCTGAGTTAGTTATTATATAATAGATTTATAAAATTAAGGAAGAATTGAATTTCTATACAACTAAGGAATTATCTTCCATTTTTTATTTTCTGATTTACTCTTGCCACTCCTGGGAGAGGGGATGATGAATTTTTTTTTTTTTTTTTTTTTTGTATTCAATTATGTTGTCCCTAAAGTATGACTGAGTTGACTAATGACTAGCATGTATAATAATATTATTGTAATGGTCATGAGTTGAATTTAGTAAAACTCGTGTATAGCGTCCTCCGCATGCTGACTAATTATATTTTCTTAATTTACTTTCTACATAAGATTATGATGTTATATTGATCCTAAGATAAGATGGAGATAATCATCTTATGATATATACTATTTATTGGATAAATAAAAATTCATTATTTGAGTACATATGATTGGATCTTAAATTAATTTATTAAATA
Organism: Zingiber officinale; assembly: GCF_018446385.1. Taxonomy (NCBI): domain Eukaryota; kingdom Viridiplantae; phylum Streptophyta; class Magnoliopsida; order Zingiberales; family Zingiberaceae; genus Zingiber; species Zingiber officinale. The sequence continues at coordinate 93,208,881 of NC_055996.1, forward strand.
TCCGTAATACAATTTATAGTATGAAAAAAACTTATAATTGGATCACAAATAGTGAGTATATCTATATATACAATTATGAATGTATTAAAATAATCTTTAGTCGTTGAATTGATGAATTTGGATATTATCAATTCTGTGAGGCTAGCACATGTTATACTTATTGGTTTATCCAAACAGTCGTTCCTCACTAGCTGGAAACATTGGGATGTTAAGAGTTAAACGTGGATACTAGTTATGGTAACTAATTCATTAGAGTGATTTACTATGAGACTTCATATGATTATTGGTGAAATCACCCTCGGGTCAAGGTTGACTAGTTTAACTAAGCTCTAGTGGATTGGAGCTTGAGTTTCGATGTTTTGACAATATGTGAAGAAGAGGTTAAGTAGGTCATGGTTGACCGAATACTTGACAATATATGATAGAGAAGTCAAGTAGGTCACGGAGGACTGAACACTTGACTAGGAAAGTCCTAACTGGAGGTTAGGAAAGACAAATACCTAACTCGAGAATTAGACAAGGGTAAATGTTAAGTAAAAAAAACACCATACCTACCTACGTGCACTCCCCCCATACCTACTCCTTTTTCTCCATTTCTTTTCTCCTCTTTTCCCCACAGCTACTCCTCTTCTTCTTCTCTCCTTCAACGGTAGAATAAGAGAAATCACAACAACCCACTCTTCTTCTCCAGCACGAGTCCTCCTTCTCCTTTCGCTTCACCAACAAGCAAGAGGAACGCGAGCAACATCCCCTCCCTTCCCTCTCTTTCTCTTCTTCCTTGTTCTCCTACATTTGGGCAGCACCACCAGAGCTCACTGGACCTTGTTGGAAAAGGAGGGGAAGGAACCCTAGCTGTTGCCCTCTTTTGACAACAAGAGCAACAAGTTGTCGCTCTCTTTTCCAACCAATCACAACTGTTGTCGGAGCTCCGCTGGAGCTAGCTGTGGTCACACCAAACTCACCGAGGCTACTAGTAAAGAGAGAAAGATCATCCATTTCCGTGTTCTTTTGTTTTCAACCCTCCCTTCTTCTCCAATAGCTTCAACAGCAGCACCCTAGATGTTGCCTTTCTTTTTCCTAACAAATACCCACTCTTGTTGTCCTTGCTTCTTGGCAGCAACCGTCGGAGCTCCCTGCAACTTGCTGGACACTACAACAAAAACTGCAAACGACAACACCCCTACGACAACGGTTTTAAGAGAAAGCGTTGCGTATTTGCTCAAAGACAACGGTTTTTGCCAAAACCGTTGTCTTTGAACTCCCTATTAAATATAAAAGACAACGGTTTTGGCAAAAATGTTGTCATTGAGCGTTTTTTTTTTTAAAACGACAACATTTTTTACAACGGTTTTATAAACCGTTGTCTTTATCCGCGTTTTTAGCGACTACGACAACAGTTTTGAAAAAACCGTTGTAATTAAATTTGGTCATTTTCCCGCTCGCTGTTTTCCTTTCCCTCGCTGTTTTCTTTTCGGCGCCGTGTTTTTCCCTTCGTGCTCCCGAACCTAGCCACTTTACTTTCTCCTTCTTCGCGATGGAATCAATGAACTGGTGGGAGGCGGCTCCGGCCTCCGCTCCCTCCCTCCCTTCTTCCTCCACGACCCCAACACTGTCCATAGCTCCAATCGCCTTTTTGTAACAGAAGCTTCTCGATATCTCTCAAATCCCTTCCCCCTCCGTATTTTTTGTCGCATTCCCATTCCCATAGCCACGACCATCTCCCCCTCTCCCAGCCTCCATGGTTTTCCTCTCATCGTGCTCCGAAAGATGGCGATCTGACCCCAGCTATGGTCCGACCCCAACCTCTTCTCTCACCTCCTGAACGCCTGCTGCCTACTCCCTTCGCCGCGCTCCCTCCGCCTAGGCCGTCAGCTCCACGCAATCATAGCCATCGTCGGTGCTGCCTCTTTCCACCGCTTCACTGGAAACCACCTTTTCCACATGTACCTCAAACTTGGCCGAGTCCCCGCCGCCCGCGTCGTGTTTGACGCAATGGCTTGTCGAAACGTGATGTCCTTCAACATCCTCATCGGCGGCCTCATCCACAACGGGGACATCAACGCTGCCCGCAAGCTGTTCGATGAAATGCCAGAGAGGAACCTCGCTACCTGGAATGCCATGATTGCCGGGCTGGCTCACTTCGAGCTCGACGAGGAGGGACTCGAGTGCTTCCTGAGGTCGAGGAGGGAGGGCCTGCGTCCCGATGAGTTTGGTTTGGGGAGCACCTTGCGATGCTGCGCCAGATTGAAGGATGCAGGTTCTGGTCGCCAAATCCATGCCTTCGTGGTTATCAATGGGTTTGAGCAGGACATGTGTGTTGGGAGCTCTCTAGCTCACATGTACATGAGAAGTGGTCATCTTGAAGAAGGAGAAAGGGTTCTGAGAGGATTGCCTTTCCTCAATGTGGTCTCTTTCCATACTGTGATTGCAGGAAGAGCACAAAATGGGGACCCTGAAGGGGCCTTCCACCATTTCATCCTCATGAAGAATGTCGGATTGTTGCCAGACCATGTAACCTTTGTTAGCACCATTTCATCCTCTGTTCTCTTTTACAATTTTCATGTTTTCTTTTTCACATTTTGTCAATCTTTAATCAGATTTCTTTAATGGAGAAGTTAATATACAATCTTTGACACCGAAAGCGAAGGTATGATACTCTTCTTACCAGTTCTTTTCGAATCTTATGGCTATCTATGCTGCTTGTTCATATTAAATCACTGTTACAGTTGCTATTTTTATGCCTCTGAATCCAGGAAATTAGAAGAACAGCAGCAACAGGAAGGTCCTGGCTTCTCCCATTACAATTCGAGATTACGTACAATCTTGAAACCCCATACAAGTTGACACGTGTTTAATATGCCAAGATGAATTGAGATAGGTTTTACTCATTTAATTCTTTCTCATTGAGTTTTTTTTGTACTTTTAATAAACTATATCAATTTAGATAGTTAAAGTAGAGATGATTTTTTTTTCCTTTTTTACTTCAGTGCATGTTGAGAAAAATTCATATTAAGTTTTACTCGTATAATTTTCTTCTACTTAATTTGTATAGTTTTAAAATAAGATTATAATAATTTGACAATCAATTGAATTATAATTTTGGAAAACAAGTTAAAAAACTTTTAAAAAATCTGTTTGATGTGTGTTGAAGCATGCCGAAGCACGTCAAGGGTCAACACAACACACTCATTGACATGAACTACATGGGTGGCACATGATAGGTTATCTATGTTGATCAATATTGGATTCTAAATTGATCGGAATGGTACATGTCATGTTGACCAGTCTAGCACAACATGAGATTTCAAGCCGTGGCTACTTTGATCTTATTTCTCCATTGAACTTTGTGCATGACTATTTCCAATAATATTTAAATACCATCACAAATTTCTGATTGTTTTTACATTACAATTGACATTTTCTGAAATATGAAATGAACTTATGGCAAAGATTCATACTGGAAATTATCAGTTTTTTTTAGCAATTTGAAAATTATAAATTGCCTTTAGTTCTTAACTTTCCTGGAGTACGACTATTCAGCAAACTAACTTTAAGGTTAAGTGATTGCCTCATCTGATCATTTTTGTTTTTTTAACAACACTAGATTGGAGGGGAGTTGATGGACTACATCATCGTACTTCATGGTTCCAAAGCAGTTAAGACATTTTGCAGCCGAATGCATTTTTCTCTAGGTGCTGGTCTTAGTGCTGCAGCAGGGCCTATTGGTAGAGTCTTGAAAGCAGATCCAAGAGCTGGAGATAAAGGGTCAGGCATGTGTTACACTTACAGTTGTAGCAAAGGTAACTACGTTGCAAGAAAGATTTGATAGACTTATTCATCTGCTGCTCTTGCTGCTGAATTGTGCCATATGATTGTACTTATTCATCTTGGCATATTAGGTACAAATTGCTAGTGAACATTGAAGATATCACACCTTTTTATGAGTTGGAGTCAATATCTGCTAATTGTCTGGTTGCTTATATGTGGTAAGTTTTCGCATCACTCATTTTTTTCATTTTATTTGTATTAGCATACTAACATTTTTTTTGCTTGAATGGAAGGTTTCTCTTCAAAAAGATGAAAAAAGAAAACAAGGTTGATAAGTTCAGATTTGTGGATCCACAAACACTTCCAGTACATGTGGTAAGTTTTCGCATCACTCATTTAATCTATATGCATGTTAGTGATTGCTTGAGAATAATGAAATGAAGAGCTTGTAAAGACATTTTGTGTATGATCCATAGTATATTGATATACAAAACATCTATATACTGCAGTTTGATTTCTTAATAGTTTGCTCTATATACTTTTGCTTGGATGAGTAGTGCAAATTACCCGTGAATTGCAGGTGCATTGCAGCTAAATTTGTTAGATTTTCTCTTTGTATTGATGAAATGGAATGAAAAATCTATTTTTCCAGCTAGAATGTAGTGAATGTTATAGCTCTTAATCTACACTTATTTGATTGACACTTTGGTTCTTTTAGGTGTCCTATGTAATTATTAAAGTTGTGCGTATGTGATTTCTATTTTGAGGAATTTATGGAATTGTTTTAGCTCTACAAACAATTCACCCTACCATAACTTATCATGATGATCCAATTCTTTTTGTTCAAGTTTTAATTGGAAGATTTTGAACCTATGTTTTTTACTTTCACTTATGCGGCTTTTGTCATGGGTCTGTTTATTGCAGATCAATTTGCAGCTCCTGGCAACTTGTTACTTGCAAAATGGAAAAGCATATTGTGCATACCAAATTCTCAAAGGTAACGCAGTTTGGAAAATGGCACAGAAAATTACATGAATATATTGTTTCAAGATGTTAATGGATGTAATGCACTTTGCATGTATTCTATTGATCTTGGATCATAGTTCACTTAAATAATGTTAGCTGCATGCAGTGCTAATTATTTAGTAAACTATGCTAAGCTAGGTATCACTGCTCCTAGTAGATTCCATGTACTGTTATTCTCTAATAAACACCTCTTTTTGTTTCCTTCATTTGGTTTGTTTTTGCCTTCTATGCACTACAAATTGGTTAATTACATTCTCCTTTTGGAATTCTGGAATTTGATAAGTTTTGTTAAAATTTTCTCTTGCAGGTCGGGCAATGCGTGAGGTTTGAGTTTTTTTGATGCAAGAAGTGAACTTTGTTAGGATGTAGCTTGCCTTGCTAATTTGTAAATTAAAAGCCATATGGAGAACAACAAATGAAAAACATGTGATTTAATGTATATGGAGAACAATAATGGAAAACATGTGTATTTTGATGAGTAACAACTCATTTTGTATATTTTTGTATATGTGGCTACAAGATGAATTATATATGGATGTTTATTTTGGATTTAATGTAGTAAATATTTAGTTTTGTATTGGTGGTTTGCTTATAGTAAAATAAGATTGGTTGTTTGGTATTAATGAACATTAAAGACAACAGTTAAAAATGTTGTAAAAACAAGGTAAACCACAACGAATTTTTTTTGTAAAAAGTGATAAAAGACAACGGTTTTATCTGTTGTAAAATATATTAAAACTGTTGTAAAAAAAACAAAATGTGTCAAATATTATCTACCACAACCGTTTATATCTGTTGTAAAAAAAGTCTACCACAACGGTTTATTTCTGTTGTTGAAATTATCTACCACAACGGTTTTAAAACGTTGTTGTATCCTTCGTAGCCAAATTTTGAGCATATATACAACAACGGATAAAAACCGTTGTCAAATGTCTACAAAGACAACGGATTCAAAACCGTTGTCGTAGGGCCATACATTCTACAACACCCTCAGTTACAACGGTTTTTTCACCCTACGACAACGGATAATATCCGTTGTCGTTTGCAGTTTTTGTTGTAGTGGGAGTTGCCAACAAAGAGAGGAAGAGAACCCTAATTGATGCCCTCATTTCCAGCAGCCACAACAATCTTTAGAAGGTATACTTTATGCCTTGTATTAATCAATGTGTAGTTAGGAGGGCTATCTAGATTAGAATAGAGGGTTCTTTTAGGAATGTGAAGTGGAATGAGCTAGCGAGATCAAAATAATTCATCGATTTCGAATCATAGACAATATTTAGATTTTAGGTCATTATTCTTATTAGATAGTATTTTGATTATTTGAGTTATGTTTGGTATTATGTTTGTAGACACGAGCTCAAGTGGAGCACGGTGACCTGCCGACACTCAAAGATTTTGCTGTATATAAAGTGGGTACATTTCTCTTTGACTCCTATATTTTTCCTTGTGCATGAATAAAGTACTAATGAAATTATATATATTTGTATAATTGTTTTCAAAAGGGAATTAAAATGATATTACAATTAGCAAAATGAGTTAAAATAATAAAAATCATAGAGGGCAAATAATTGATATTAATTCTTGTTCACATATGGGTTCATACTGGGATTAATATGGGAAGAGTTGTTTTAAAAATTAAATGAATATTCTAAATTACTCTTCTGTTGATATATGTTTTTTTAACTTGCTTGACCTTTCATACTCTATGCTTTTAATGATCTACCTATTGATACTTGTAGTTTTTATCTGTGAACCCTAGGATGATAAATTAACAGACTTGATACAAAAATGTTAACTTGATTGATCATTTGTTATGAAAAGAGAATAATTATGATAAATGGATAAAATGGAATCCTTAAAGTGAAATAATAAAGATGGTAATGAAGAATTAAAAAGTGAAGACTACTAGCCTAGCTTTATACCAGAGCTTTATATTAGAGTATTGGACCACCCACATGTTATTGTGGTAGCGCGGCGGCCACGCCCCAGAGTACCTGACTGTACACTCGAGGCATGGTGGCATGAAATAGCCCTCGGTCAGTGTTTATTATGTCTTCCACCGGTGAGGGTTGATAGCCCGTACGTCAGATGACATATGTGACAGTTTGATATTCTGAGGAGGCTTTTAGCCTATACATATGACATTACACTCTGATGATATTGACTCAAATGATTCACTTTTTAGATGATCTATCAGATTTACCTATGTTGGTATTATACCATAGATGACATGTGCGACTGTTGATTAAATAAATAAGATTTGAGAATTTATCTTAATTGATGATTATATATGAAGATGAATTTTAATTCTAACAAATAAATGTTAGATGATCATAAATATACAATTTTGTATATTATCTGAGAACTTAAAGAAGAAATAAAAATTGAAATAATAAATGATACCTTTTTGATTTCTTAAACAAGATTAAATTCATGCACATCTTTCATGATTACCTACTTAGCCATTTGGCTAACTTTCTACATTCCTTGGCCTCTAGTTTTGCAGACACATGGATCCGTTTGATATTGTAGTTGATTTTGGACTTCCATAGAGTTGCTCAGAGATCTTGACGTCCTGATTTTCTAGTTTGTTTTACTTTTGTTTTGTTGTATTTACATTTTGTAATTTTATTTCAAATGTCGTTTATCTGTATAGTAATTGTAGTCTATGAAAACTATGAGATATATATATATATAGTTCCTAGGGTTTCTTTTTATTATATCATCACCGAGTGGGGTATCGAGAACTAGACCCCCAGGGCGTGACAGTAAAATCTTAATTGGAGGTTAGGCAAAGCAAATTCCTAACTCAACGGTTAGACAAAAGAAAATCCAAGTGAATCAAGGAGGACCACACATTGGCAAAGAGAAGTTATAACTGTGCTTAGACAAAGGAAAGTCCAAGTGGATTAAGGAGGACTATACGTTAGCAAAGAGAAGTTCTAATTGTGGTTAGACAAAAGAAAGTCCAAGTGGGTCAAGGAGGACCACACGTTGGTAAAGAAAAATCTTAACGTTGGTTAGACAAAGGAAAAGTCCAAGTGGGTCAAGGAGGATCATGCGTTAGCAAAGGAAAAGTCTAATTGAGGTTAGCCAAGGAGAAAATCCAAGTGAGTCAAGCAGAACTGCACTTGGTGATTAAAAGTCCAACGGGAAGTTAGCATGAGATGGAAAGTCCAAGTGAGTCAAAAGTTAACCAGACACTTGGGGAAGAAGTCCCAATAGATCACAGTTGACCGATTGTTGGGTAAGGGAACCCTAGACTTGGATTAAGTAAGCTAGGGTTGGACAATCGATTGGGCAATCAATTGACCCTAAGTTAATCGATTAGGCAATCGATTATGGCTTAATTCATGAGAACATAGAAGGTGTTGAAATCGATTGGGCAATCGATTCCAACATCTCTAATCGATTGGTTCAAGCGATTAGGCAATGCTGAATCGATTGAGAAGAAAGCTCAATCTATTGGGAAGGAAATTGGTGAAAAATAAAGACTGAATCGATTGCCCCAATTGATTTAGTCATTGCCAATCGATTGGGTAGCAGTTGTTGTGAAGTGGTGGAATCGATTGGGCCAATCAATTATGGTATCCCTAATCGATTAGTGCAATTGATTAAGGTTTAGTTCGCAAAACACAGAGAGTTGGGGAATTGATTGATCAATCGATTCAACCCAAGCCAATCGATCGGGGCAATCAATTGGGAGAAGTAGAAAAGAGTAGTTGCATGGTTTGGAAGGGTAGATCTGATATGATTTGATGTGATAATTGATTGGAGGTAAGGCCAATTGATTAGGAGCCCTAAATCAGCGCAATATAAAGGATTTCATGAATATTCAAATCACTTCTTCTTCTCCATTATTCTTCGTCAATTCTTGGATGATTCAGGGTGACGTGCTATTACATTTCCAAGTCAATAAGAAGTAGTCTAGAGCAACGAGAGATCAAGAGCAAGGTTCCTCATTATTGTATTTATTTTCCTTGTTCTTGTTGTATCTCTTGTTGTATTTCTCGTGTTGAGATTGTACGAGGTTTCTCCACTTCTTATAAGGAGGTTTTCATAGTATATTTGTGAGTGAGGAGAGTGGATCCTTGGATTAGTCACCTCAAAGAGGTGGATGTTGGTGCGGTTAGCACTAATGATTTAACCCAGGTTTTGATGAATGACAAATCAGGTTAAGTTAGTTTTGTTGTTGTCTGACACTTTGATCGAGTGTGCAGGAGAAGTCCAGACAAGTCGACGGGCTGACCGGATGTCTGGCACGAAGTCCAGCTAGGCGGGTCGAAGGGCTGACCGGACGTCTGGCAAGTAAGTGAGGTAAGTCACTGGAGGGGAGTGACTGTGAGGACGCGTTCCTGGGAAGGGGACATTAGGCGTCGATCCGGCTTAGATCCATTTCGGATGTCTAAGTCGAGATCGTGACTAGATTCCGGTCTCGGAAAGACGGAATCTAAGTCATACTCTTTTTATTTATCTGTTGAACTTTAACTGTGCTGACAATCTATTTTACAGGATATACATTTGCCTCGGACTAACTTTGTTTTGCAGGAAAAGGAAGTTTTCTGGAACAAGGTGGTCCGGGCGCCCGGAGGGGATCCGGGCGCCCGGAAGGCGAATTCTATCCAGCCGAGTCGTCGCCACGTGGAGCATCATGGTTTGTGTAGCTACGTCACATTCCAGGCGCCCAAGTCTTGGGATTTTTTTTCCAGCACTGCTAATCCAAGACCAAGTCTTGGGATTTTTTTTTCTGTTTCTCTGTGTGCAAGAATAATGACTCTTCAAGAAGGACGGAACCCCCACGAACCACCACCATACGATCAAGATTTCAACTATTGGAAGCGATTAATGGAATACTTCTTAGGAAGCGTAAACTTTGATTATTGGCTGATATTGAGAAAACCTTCTCAGAACTCAGAACTAAACACAAATGTAAGTAAAATCATTTGTAATGTTTTACCTAACAATGTTTTATGCAGACTAGAAAAGTACAAAGATGCACATGAGCTTTGGACCCAATTGATCAAACTTCACGAGGAGCCGATGGAGCTCGAGGATCAAGTAAAAATTGAATCCGAACTCGGGTTAGATCCAATCGAAAAGCCTACTGAATTAGGGGTTGCGCTCAAGGTTAGTGATATTTACCAAAATACCCCTGCTAATAGTAGTTTAGAAAATATGAGCATTGATCTGGTTATTTCTGAAAATATATGTGAAAATAATGTAGTTGACAATAATTACAAAAATACCCCTAAGATATTATCTGATAAAACAAATCCAATTAATTTAAAAAATTCAAACTTGAACCTAAACAAATCTGAAAACTCAAATGATAAAGAGGACAAGCTGAATATTGATCTAGATAAAATTAATAAATTATTTAATAATCTAGACAATATTAATATAGAAAATCCTATCCAAACCCAAGATAATTTAATTAATAAAAAAATTAAATTTTAACGATAAGAATAATCTAATAAATTCCACTAATTATATCAACTTAAAAAATAAAGAAAATATAAGAATAAAATCAAACACTTTGATAAAATCAAAACTAAATTTAACAAAATTAAAATTAAATGTTAAGAATAACATATTAAATAAAGATAATCTGAAAAATTCAAAATTAACAATTAATAAAAGGTTAAAAGATAAACCTTTAAGGAAATATAATTCAAACAATTTAATTAATTCAAATTTAAAAATAAATAAAAACTTAAACTTTAAAAATAAGCTAGTAAAGAAAGATAATTTAATTAACCTAATAAAAGTGAAATTGAAAGAAAATTTAAATATTAAATACATTCCCCTAAAGAAAGATAATTTGACTAATTTAATTAATTCAAAATTAAAAACTTGAATCTAAATTACAAATTAAACATTAGATTTTAACCAAAACCTAACTATAATAAACCCAGAACTAAAAACTAAATTAATGACCAATAATTCAGGGGGAGGTTCCAGAATAACTGACACCTCCAAAACTAACCTACCCGACAGGGTAACCCTAACCAACCTACCCGAAAAGGGTAACCCCAACCAACCTACCCGACAGGGTAATTAGGACTAGTTATAGAGGGTTCAAGTTTAACTTGAATCATGGTACTGGTGAAGTTTTTTGATGATAGTACGTTGGGAAAGCTTGGGCATCGCATGTCTAGAAAGATATGACTTCAATCTGGTGTATTTGGCCAAGTGGAACCGACCGAAGCTACCTTTAAATGGATCCTAACTAGTTAGACCAAGGTTTAGTACTAAGCTCCGTGGATAGGACTATTCGAAAAATCTCAAAAGGTTGGTTACTTCTAATGATGTCCAGGTGACTCACCAAGCTTAGAAGTTTATCCGAAGAATGCCTATTTATTGAGACCAAAGCTAAACCTGAATCTAACACAAGTTAAACCAAACTCTGTAATTAAATCTAATTCATCTCACAAAATTATAGAATTCCCTGATTGACAATCTAGATCGGGTGAGATGAATAAGGATCAAATTAATTTTTGAATTAAATTAAAATTAAATTTCAAAATTTAAATTGAATTACAAATTGAATTTCAAATTAAAATTAAATTTCGAATTAATTAAAAATTAAAATTTGAATTAAAATTAAATTAATTAATTTTTTTTTAAATTAACTTTAAAAATTATTTTAAAAATAAAATTAACTTTAAAAAATTATTTTAAAACAAAAATTAACTTTAAAAAATATTTTTAAATTTAACTTTAACTTAAAAATTTTATTCTAAACTTAAAAATTATTTTCAAATTATTTTCAAATTTTTTAAAAATTATTTTAAAAACTCTTTTAAAAATCATTTTAAAAACTTTAAAAAATTCTTTTAAAAACTCTTTTAAAAACTTTAAAAATCTTTTAAAATTTATTTTAAAAACTCTTTTAAAAATCATTTTAAAAACTTTAAAAAATTCTTTTAAAAATTATTTTAAAAACTCTTTTAAAAATCATTTTAAAAACTTTAAAAAATTCTTTTAAAAATTATTTTAAAAACTCTTTTAAAAATCATTTTAAAAACTTTAAAAAATTCTTTTAAAAATTATTTTAAAAACTCTTTTAAAAATCATTTTAAAAACTTTAAAAAATTCTTTTAAAAATCATTTTAAAAACTTTGAAAAATTCTTTTAAAAACTCTTTTAAAAATCATTTTAAAAACTTTAAAAATCTTTTAAAAATTATTTTAAAAACTCTTTTAAAAATCATTTTAAAAACTTTAAAAAATTCTTTTAAAAATTCTTTTGAAAATTATTTTAAAAACTCTTTTAAAAATCATTTTAAAAACTTTAAAAAATTATTTTAAAAATTATTTTAAAAACTCGTTCCAAAATCATTTTAAAAACTTTAAAAAATTCTTTTAAAAATTCTTTTAAAAACTCTTTTAAAAATCATTTTAAAAACTTTAAAAAATTCTTTTAAAAACTCTTTTAAAAATCATTTTAAAAACTTTAAAAATCTTTTAAAAATTATTTTAAAATCTCTTTTAAAAATCATTTTAAAAACTTTAAAAAATTCTTTTGAAAATTATTTTAAAAACTCTTTTAAAAATCATTTTAAAACCTTTAAAAAATTCTTTTAAAAATTATTTTAAAAACTCTTTTAAAAAAATCATTTTAAAAACTTTAAAAAATTCTTTTAAAAACTTTAAAAAATTCTTTTTAAAAATTATTTTAAAATCTCTTTTAAAAATCATTTAAAAAAAAAACTTTAAAAAATTCTTTTAAAAATTATTTTAAAAAAAAAGATCTTTTAAAAATCATTTGAAAAACTTTAAAAATTCTTTTAAAACCTTTTAAAAATTATTATTTTAAAAATTATTTGAACATAAAAATTATTTGAACATAAAAATTATTTTAACTTTAAAATTATTTCAAAAATTATTTTAAAAACTTTTAAAAATAATTTAAAAACTATTTTAAAAATCATTTTAAAACTATTTTAAAAATTATGTATCATTTTGAAAAATTCTTCTTATGTTTTCACTATAATAAAATTCTTTTAACTTAAAAAAAAAATAGTAATAATAATAAATTATTTCTATAGACCATTTTCACTTTAAAAATTATTATTTTAACTTTAAACTCATTTTTAATCTTAAACATCATTTTAACCTTAAAACTATTTTTTAATTTAACTTAAACTTAAAACTTAAACCTAAATTAATCACTTATATTAATTTTAATCTAAAATCAAAACTTAATTGAACGTATATTAATTGTCATTAAATAATTATAAAAATAATTTTAATATCCTGTTAGAAATCCCTTAAAAATAATTCTTTGAAATTCATTTAAAACTTAGACACCTAACTTAAAAACTTAAATTCCGTTAACTTTAACTTTACACTTAATTATGCAATTAATAAGTAGAACTTAACTATTTAAGTTTAACTTTATTTGAGAACTAAGCTTAATTTGATTAGAACCTAGGTTTAACCTTAGTAAAAATATTAAAATTACTCTAAGTCATTTTTTTTAATCAACCTTTAAAATATTAATTATTTTTATTAAAACATAATTAAAGTTTGACTTAAATTGAACCTTACTTAACCTTGTTTAATAACGAGTTTAACTTCAACTTTAAACTAAGTTAATCCAACTTAAAAAGAAGTAAATGAAAAGTTAAATTATAACTAACACCTTCATCAATTAATAAAAAATTTCGATTATATCAAATTATTCAATCAAGCAAAATTCAATCAATAAATTGTTAATATTGATCAATTATTGAATTAATCACAACTTATCTTACTTAACATTACACTTATTTCAACTGAATCTAACGTTGGTATAAAACGTTGACTTAAATTACGTTTTAAGTCAAATTTAAATGAACAATTTTATAAAGATAATTATACAATCGTCTAAAACACTTAGGTACGAAAATATGTTACCGTAGTAAAATTTTATATTAAGGGGGAGTAGTAAATAAGGAGGATTAATACATTAAAGGAGTATAAAATTCAGGGGGAGGTTTATTTTTTTTATCTCCTTAAGCGTTATTTTTTTAATTCTCTCTTTAAAAATCTCTCTAGAAAATTCTACCTTATTTTAAAAAAAAAAAAAAAAATTCTACTTTGAATATTTTTAGCAAATATTTTCAAAATTTTATGTTAGGTTCAGGGGGAGGGATTAATTAAAATTTTTTCCTTTATTTAGAATATTTTAAAATTTGTGTTTGAAAATTGTTTTCTTAAAAATTTCTTAAACCTATTTTTGAAAACTAACTCTTATAAAAATAAGTTGTTTTTAAGAATTGGGTTTTACTTTTGATTGAAAATTGATTTTGAAAATTAGATTTAACTTAGTTTTGAAAATTGAATTTAAAAATCTAGTTCTTAAAATTTGATTTTACTTAATTTTGACAATTTGACTTGAACGTTAAATTTTACAAAACTTAGTTTTAAAAATTGCTTTGTTATTGAAAGTTGTGGAAATTAGATTTTCCAAAACTTAAGTTTACAAACTAAGCTTCTCAAAATCATTTTCCTTAATTTTGAAAATAGAATCGTTTACAAACTTAGTGCTTCAAACAAGTTTTCAAAAAGTTTAAACTCCCCCAGATTATCTTAACATTTTTTTTCTTTGTCTGAAGTCTATGCTTACTTAATCCATGCTTATTTTTGATGAATGCCAAAGGGGGAGGGTTAGGTGGTTAAGTTAGCTAAACCAGAATTGAAAATATAAACTAACTTAAAAACCCTTTAAATGCTTGTTTTTTCTTGCATATGTTTTCACTAACTTAACCAAGTTGTCATTCCATCAAAAAGGGGGAGATTGTTGGTGCGGTTAGCACTAATGATTTAACCCAGGTTTTGATGAATGACAAATCAGGTTAAGTTAGTTTTGTTGTTGTCTGACACTTTGATCGAGTGTGCAGGAGAAGTCCAGACAGGTCGACGGGCTGACCGAATGTCTGGCACGAAGTCCAGCTAGGTCGACGGGCTGACCGGATAGCTGGCAAGAAGTCCAAGCGGGTCGACGGGCTGACCGGACGCTTGGCGAGAAGTCCAGCTAGGTCGACGGGCTGACCGGATAGCTGGCGAGAAGTCCAAGCGGGTCGACGGGCTGACCGCCAGGCGGGTCGACGGGCTGACCGGATAGCTAGCGAGAAGTCCAGACGGGTCGAAGGGCTGACCGGACGTCTGGCAGGTAAGTGAGGTAAGTCACTGGAGGGGAGTGACTGTGAGGACGCGTTCCCGGGAAGGGGACATTAGGCGTCGATCCGGCTTAGATCCATTTCGGATGTCTAAGTCGAGATCGTGACTAGATTCCGGTCTCGGAAAGACGGAATCTAAGTCATACTCTTTTTATTTATCTGTTGAACTTTAACTGTGGTGAAAATCTGTTTTACAGGATATACATTTGCCTCGGACTAACTTTGTTTTGCAGGAATAGGGAGTTTTCTGGAACAAGGTGGTCCGGGCGCCCGGAGGGGATCCGGGCGCCCGGAAGGCGAATTCTATCCAGCCGAGTCGTCGCCACGTGGAGCATCATGGTTTGTGTAGCTACGTCACATTCCAGGCGCCCGGAAGGGATCCAGGCGCCTGGAACAGCATATAAAAGAAGCCTCAGACAGGAGCTTCAGAATCAATCAATCAAGCTGAGAACTCTTCTACTGCTGGTCTTGCTGCTCGACGTTCAGTACGAAGCCAACAAAGCTCCGACACTACGCTCCGTTCTTTTCCCTTTTTGTCGGTATTTGTTTTCAGTTTTCATTAGCATTCCCTGTACGGTTCTTTTGTAATCATCATTTCGAATTGCTAGTGATTGCCCAACGAAAGTGGTCAAGGACCACGGGCATTCGAGTAGGAGTCGTCACAGGCTCCGAACGAAGTAAAACCATTGTATCTATTTTACTTTTCCGCTGCGTTTATACTCGATATTTTCGAATCGATATTCACCCCCCCTCTATCGAATCTAACGGTCTTACAGTGGATACCAAGTAAAATCAAGGGTGTTAGTTGTTGGATCATTACGAACATGAGAGGGGGGTGAATCACGTGGTTTTTAAAAACAAAGTCCTTTTTTAAAACTTCAATAAAAAATACAACGGAAAAACTAAACACGAAAACAAAACAAGCACACGAACTCAGTCGATTACTTGGTTTGAAGCCTTCGACGACTCCTACTCCAAGATCCAGGTCCCATAGACCTATTGATGGGTAATCCACTAATGACCTTTTCCGGAATCGCCAGAAGAGGGAATCAAGTTCAATAAAAACGAGGATAAGTGTAACAAGCTACACTTTCCTTTATACAGTAATTAAGTACAAAAACAAACTTTCATTACCCAACACTTTTGAAGATGGTCGGATCGAGCTTAGTGTTGAACAGCTCCTTAGCAGTAGTCGGGTACAGCAACATCGTAGTAGAGCAGCAGCACGAAGTTGGAGCGATCGGAATGTCGAATGATTGCACAAAAGCTTGTAGAAGAGATGTGTAAAGCTCTAGTCGAGACTCTCTTTTATTGATCCTTGGAGGTGCCTCCAATGCCACTGGAGGCCCCTTCAACCCTCAAAACTTTATCCTGAGAAATCATCACCGAGGTCTTTTGCGTTATCCGACTGAAGACGCCTTCAAAGATATCCAAGGCGCCTTCAACGCTTAGCTTCAAGGCACCTTCTTGCGCATGGAAAAGGCGCCTCCGTGCCCTTCTATGGGGGCCTTTGACCAACACTTCCAAGGTGCCTCCAGCAGCATAGGAGGCGCAACGAGTACTATTCACTCAAAGGTTTTTGTCCCTTTTTGCTTCTGTAAAATATGTTAGGCTAATAGAAAATTATCTAACCTACAAAACAAGATTAGCACAATAATAAAATATCAGTATTAATTAGTTTCATCTTTCCAAGACTAAGAACTAGTCATGATTTCAGTTTAGATTTCCAAGACCTAAATTGGATTTGCGCTTAAAGTCCCTAATTGGGACTCATTTTCACTGGAACACTCTTCTTCAATGACTTACCTTACTTAACATACAGAATCACTCGACTCTACCTTGGTCCATCAGGTATTCCCGCTAGTTGTTAGGTCCGCAGGCCCAATCAGATTTCAGTCAGCTGTCAGGTTCCGCGAACCCAGCCAGACTTTCTGCCAAATATCAGCTCACTACTTGACCTATCTAGACTTCTACACCAGCTATCCAGTCCTCTAGACCTAGCTGGATTTTAGCCTGATGTCAGACTAGTCAAGTCCTGCATACTTGGTAGAAAAGTTAGATCACACAATATATCTAATTTTAATTCACTTGTCAATTGTCATTCATCAAAACTTAGGTTTGACCATTGGTACAAAATGTGCCAACATTAGCATTGCTTTACGTTTCTGCTGTAAATTATTATCGATGAAGCGACCCCCTCCCCCTCTAGCTCCTCCCAAAATGTCCTAAAATTTTTCTTCAACTTAAGGTATCCAAGTCACCTTAGTCATAAAAACTTATACTTTTACATCTTAAATAAGTATCTCCATGGAGGTGTAGACCCGGGATTATTGGATATAAGTCGAAGTACTTGAAGGTGTTTAAATAATTAACAAAGGATTCACCACTCTTTGTAAAAGGAGATGTATACCCTATGACTATTTGTCAGGATTCTCACTAAAAGTCTTTGGCCAAAACAATACATGTCAAGAATATGATACTCTTAGACACATGTTAGATTAACTTAAATTCACAAGACGAGAAAGTATGCTCTAGGCTAGGGCTGACGTAGTCAGCCTAGTGTGGACTAACACATATACCATATCCTGAACCAAGTGGGTATACGACAAGTGAAATGAGCAGGGCATGACTAACCGTAGCAGGGTTCAGAAGTAGTTCTAGAATTACTTATGATTTTTTAGTTAATTGGGGATCATGATGTATAACTATGTGTTACTCATTATCAATCCATAATTAATGGTTAATTATGGATAGTGAACATAAACTGGAAATTTATAAGGTTACACGCATTACGAGTTTATCTGAGAAACATAAAATGAGTTTAGAAATTAAATTTTTAGATCGAGAGAAATTGAATCTAGTTGAACTAAATGAAGGACAAATATGGAAAGACGGATGAACCACGTCTTTTGAAGATAAATTGAACTATTTTTAGTTTAATTAATGAACTAAATTAGTTTAATTCTTTAATTAAAAGAGAGCTGATTATTGAACTAAGGGGTTTTGGTTATTAAATTAAACGGGTTGATTTTGAATCAAATTTATGGCTAAAGGTTAGGATTTTCGATCAGTAGATATGGATTTTGATATGATCCAAATCGAGTAGGAGATGTATATATAAGATATGAATTGGATCTTGAATCTCCGTCTCCTATGCAGCCGCCGCCCAATTCCAACGTGAACCGCAACGTTGCTTTGATGTTGCTGGATAATTGCTTCATCAAACAATTCACGTTGGAACGTGAACAACAAAAATGTTTTGGTGTTACTGACCAATTGGTCCAATCTGTTCACGAATTGCATGTCCAAGCTGTTCACCAATTGCTTGCTTCAACCCGTGAAGAGCATTTGTTGATTGGTTTGCTCCTCCAAGGTGAACAGCTTCAACACGTGAACAGCAATGGTGGCTCCTTCAGCTTGAACGTTGTCGTTTGGGTTGCTCCTCCAAGGGGAACAGCAACCCACCAATTGGAACGTGAACGGTAATTCACGTTTTCAATGTGACCGACAGCCAGGCAGCCCATGCCGGCCCGATCTGCAACTCCTTCGCCGGTGAACACAAGTTGTTATTGTTCCGACAACAAGCTAAGGCAGCTGCCCTGGCCGGCTCAAGCTACTGCTCTGTCGGTGAGAGGGTTGTTCCGCTAAAGTTAGTGTGCGCTTATTATATTGTCCCGGCCAGCATAATTGTTGCTGCCGGGGCACCACCGTCCAAGGACCTACTTTCCCCTTTTGGGTAGAGACGGTTCTAGCCTCCAAATAGCAGCCATAAGGTTGTCGTTCACCTCGATTGGTACTGTCGGATTGTTTTGAGCTGTCGGATATCAAGTTGAGTTGTGATCCCTCTCTTGGATCACTCTGTCTTCTCCCTTCGGCTAACATTGAAGCGGAGACTCGACTCTGGCTTCGAAAGCCATCTTGACGAAAACTCAACTAGCCTTACTTTGAATTCAAAAGATCGTAGATTTTTTTTTTTTTTCAAATTGATTGATATCCAGATAAGAACAACCTTGAATTTGACCAACAATCATTCTACAGATTAAGTATCACATATACATAACTATCATATTATGCTATCAACTAATTGAATATTCGCATAAACATTGGATTATTAACATATTAACAAGCATATATTAAATGTATATCATCCAACTCCACATCTATCCACGTTAATCTTGACTTTGGCCAACAAATCAATGCTTTAGTTAAAACTAACTTGTTAATCATGAGATCGTATTTCGATGATTCAAACATATTTAATTTCAGGTTGAATTTGACATTGGTCAATAACTCAAATAAAAAATCAAACTCTAGTTCTTACCATATTAACGGAAATGTAGACTTTAATATTTTACATAAAGGATTTATGTCTCATCTACTTTTCATGTAAATGTACTATTTATATGATATCGTAAGCATGATATAAATGATAACATGTCACATCACATATATGACATATATAACAACATCGTACATATGTCAAACAATGTATACATATAATGTATCTGCATGACATACATATATAACATGACATGAGATAAATTATATTATATTTGTCATAGTATTATTTGTAAATAAAATACTATTAAGAATCTAATTTCTATAAATCAAGATTTCTATAATTAAATTAGAAAATTTAATTTTAACTACATATTTTAAGTAAGAAATAATTTTTAATAAAAAAAATCTAATTAATTAGGAATGATTTCCTAATTTTAAATCTCCTAACTAATTAGTAAATATATATAATTAAAATTTCTTAATTTAATTCAAAATATTTTAAATTTGGAATTTTAAAATTATTTTAAAAACTTTCTAAAATTAGAATTTTCTAACAGAAATTTTATAAAAATAAAAATTTCTAAATTAAACTTTTCAAAAATAAAAATTCCTAACTAATTAGCAAACTTTCCAAAAAAGAATTTTTTTAAATAAAATAAGAAAATTTTCAAAATTAAATATATGACTAACTATTACTCTAAAATAATTTTACCATTATGTTGAAGCAGAGTTTGATTCTGACACTATTGTTGGGGTTATAAGGTTCCAAATAAAGTCTCACTTTGAAAACACATGGGAAACATCATGTGCTTATAAAAAAAGATATCTTTATTGGCTTGAGATCTTTTAAGTATAGTAAAAAAAAATAAAACTATGAGAGTTTAGGCCCAAAGTAGATAATATCATATCATTACTGAGATATCTAGATTTCTTCAATACTAATAATTGACATCAAAGTCCGGACTGTCAGAAGGTTTAATTATCAACCGTGTACAAGAACTATGCTATAATCGAGCCATGTGAGTATAATATTGACATTAAACAAAGGAAGTAAAGATTCCCGTGTCCGGATCAAGAGGAATAGACACTAGGTAAGAAGTACTGGTAAACAACTAGGCAGAGAAGCCCTAGTTACAGCTAGGTAAGAAAATCCTAGTATATAGGGTGGATCGAGGGGCAGGGAATCTAGTAGGTCGGTTACACAGAGGGGTAGAAAGACCTGGTGGGTTACAAGGTTACAAACAAAGTTCCATATTGAAAACACATAGGAAAAATTAAGGGCTTATAAGGAAAAAACATCTCTATTGGTACAAGACCTTTTAACTAAAGTATAAAAATAAAACCATGAGAATTTAGGTCTAAAGTGGACAATATTATATACTTATGAAAATATCTAAATTCCTTCAGTTCTAACATATGGGGTAGTCGTGTGGGACGTCTGAGATGATCACATGACCTTTTCCCACCATAGTATTCAATTATGAAAGAATATTGGATCAATTTGTATTTAAATATTTAGGGACTTCTCTTTACTTCATTTATACATATTGTTAGCTTGAACATTTAGGATTTAAATTAAACATGTGCTAAATTAAGAAGAACCTCTGTGCTAGAATTTGTTTGGGTAAAGGCATGTGAAGTGGTGCCTAAGGGATTTTTTTTTTAATTGTTAATAGAGACCAAGTAAAAAAAATATAAACCCAGCTAGCTTTGGTTGTCACGCCCCCAAAGGAGTCTCTGCCAGACAAAAATCCGGCAGCACCTCCCCAGTACCGGTGACAATCTGAAGCATCACTACAAGCAAAATACATCAGTCACATGCGGCTGGAATATTTATATACACAACCACGCAGTTATAATAACAGCCCACACGGCTGGAATGAAACAATCACAACCACGCAGTTATATATAAAACAGCCCACACGGCTGTACTAAAAACCAACAAAGCGGACAACACAAATAAATACAATGCATGCCGGCACGGCTTAAACACAAATACAACACCAAAACCATAGGATAGCCACATGGCTATACACAAATACAATGCCAAAAATAAGAAAAGAATATACAAAAGAAAATAATCGCGATCTTCGGATGTGACGTAGGACCCGGCAGACAGGATACTCCGAGCGACACCAACCATCTACAGGCTACCTGAAAACATAAATGTATACATGCGGTGGTGAGTATAGGTAACTCAGCGGGTAATAGAAATGATAGTGCATGGTCCATAAACAAAACACGGAGATCAAAAGTATACAGTCTCAGTAGGGAAACAAAGAACATGATCATACTATCATAATCAATGCATCTGAACATACCTGACGTAGTAACCCGACATAATCATAACTGACATACAAACTGCACAAACCACTACTGACATAATGGTAAATACATACCCAATCTGAAATCGACGCAAGGTACCAAGATCAGTAACCTCACTGGATCTGCAACAGACATACCCGTGACACCTGTGCAATATAAATACGACTGCAAATACATGTAAAATAAATGACATGTATGCAGCATGACAACCATATGCAACAATCATATCGCAAACAAATGCAACATACCACAAACACATGCAACTAGTATCTACTAGGCATGTATGCAAATATATCTCCAAAGATGCACCGCGCATCAAATGCCAATGTGCATGAATGCTCCATGGTCACCCCCGCTACCTCTCTAGACGCCACGACCCCTGTATGGCCGAGAGGCTTGGGTCCGTGACAAACCGTACTAGCCTCCAGTACAAACACTGCTATAGGCGGCCGAAGCGGATGGTCAGCTAAGTAGTTATATAACTACATATCTAAGGGTCCCTGACCACTCACATCTCTAGCCCTCTGACTACTGTACCCTCAAGACTCACTACTCCAGAGTGGTCGAGCGGCGGAGTAAGCGTGACAGGACTAGCTCCACTCCAAACTACCACTCTCCATCAGTGGCCGAATGGACGGCTATAAAAGACTGACAACCCTCTCAACTACAAGGGAGACGATAGTCGTCAGTATGACATGAATGATGAACATGATGATATATATATATAATCATGATACGGACACCGTCATCATCCATGCAACTCTAAATCCACCTAAGTATCCCACAACATGAGTATAATCATCATGATACCTCCATATATCCCACCAAACATACGTATATAACTACACATGCATAGTCAACCAAAAATCTCCAATAACCTCAACAGACACACCTACACAACCCCACGTGTACAATCAACATGTATCCTCCAGTAAAAACACATCAAACACGGGTATAAACCACAGACATACAATCAACACAACTCCAATCATCACATCGGGCAGAAGTATACACGACATACGGATGGACAAGCCTCATATGAACACCACCAACGAAGTAATCCCTACCATACATACTCTACATGTACACAAATACCACAGAGTATAGATAATCCAAAGTGTAGACTGTATAAGAATTAAATAGATCATCACAAGGGTCAAGCATCGGTATCAAGCAGGAAAGCAACAAACGAACACGATATAAGATAAAGCATCCTAAACCATCTCATAAAACCATGCACTAAGCTCAATAAAATCTACATAGAGGCAAGGAAGAAATACCCGCCTTTATCTGTTGATCGTGTCAAATACTCCAACATCGAGACGCTTGTTCCGATCCCAAGTCCTGCGATCACATAATATATTTAGCTAATTACACAGGTAGCAAATAGCTAAATAAAACTCCCCAATTTAATCAGGATAACTCCACTCAAATCTAATCTATGATTAATCCTCCAAACATTCCTTAATCACACTCCTTCTAGATCCCAACATAATCCACACTCTACTAATCCATCCAATGATCCTAAGAATGATCACATAACAAGCTATATTAACCAATCACCACCACCACAACTAATTAACCAATTCATCATCGAAATGCAACATAATCTCCAAAATACATAAATGAATCAAATCCACATAGTTCATCCACCTCGATTTATCCAACCACAATAATTCATCCAATCTACATCACACTTCTCATAAATCTAAGCAGAATAAAGCCCCACAACCCATAGAAAACCCAATTGTGTAACATGCTACTAAGAATCAAAAGTGCATCACTGAAATACACTCACCTTGAGATAGGGCAGCCAATTCCAGTACCTAACAGTGCTACACTCCACTGTCCACGAACTACAAAAACACCTACACAACCATTCTTCCAAGTAATCAATCCAAAACCCAATTGTGCAACAAAGAATTGTTGAAACCTTACTCCACAGCACATAACTCACCTTACTCCACAGCACATACCTCAATCCAGATCAATGAAGAAGAAGAAGAACTCAGCCCCCGGAAGCTATGGTATAGCTTCAAGAAGTGGAATTCGCAATGACCAGCAACAGGCAAGTCCACAGCACACTGATCCTTTGCTTCCTCTAATCCAAAACAAGAAGATCATCATAAACAAACCCAATTAGACAAGATCTTTGAATTCACAGAATCTTCCAACAAAGCCTTACCTCAATCGATCCGCGCGATCCACCTCAACTGGAGACGATCCACAACCCCCTCCAATGAATAGGTCAAAGAGAAAAGCTGAGAGGGGCTCGATCCACCAAGAAAGATGCGGATCAACGCCCCCCTGTCGTGCCCTAGCTCCGCCGGATCCCCGTCGATCGGCCGCAAGGAAGAAAGAGGACGAAGACCCCACGCCTCGAGAAGGAGAGGGAGGAGGGAGACTCGGCCTAGGTACGCTGGAGGAGGGATTATTGCCGGCGATGAGCTCGTGGCGACCGGCGATCAAGCGATAAGACGTCGCGAGAGAGGGCTCGGGAGAAGGGAACTCGCGTGAGGGGGAGAAGAAATCGGGGAAGAAGGGAATGGGGGGAAGAAGAATCGGTAGTCGGTAGCCTGCCTCCTCAATGCTCCGGTGGCTGCCCTATGCCGGCGACGCCGAGAGAAGGAGGAGGAGAATCGCCGGTGAGGATCGGGAACAGGGAAGGCTTCGCGCGAGAGAGAAAAGGAGAGAGGCTCGGGTTTGAGGAGAATGTCTCGGAAATTAGGGATTATAAACTTAGGTCTAGGTAATTAAAACCTAAGTTAACTCCTCAATCAAATCCCACTTTAATCGGGTTTTCCAAACAGGCTTTATCCGCCCCCGCCGATCGATCCCCTCAAAACCCTCCGTACGAGTTCCGAAAATTTTCCAGAAAATTTCTAAAAATTTTGGAAAAATCCAATAAGATTTTTCGTCCAATAATATTTATTATTAAATCTTTCGATATCTTACATTGGTGACCTACCCGGATAAATTAGAAAGTGCTCACAGCCTAGAAACTAAACATCCTTTAATTGCATGCCCCATTTAGAGAAATAGAGCCCAAGTAAAACACAGTAAAAGTAGTGGTAAAATATGTTGGTGCAGGTTGCACTAACGGTCTAACTCAGGTTTTGATGAATGACAAAGTAAGTTAAGTTAGGTTTGTTATGATCTAACGATATAACTAAGTGTGCAGGAGAAGTTCAGATAAGTCGATGGGCTGACCGAATATCTGGCAAGAAATCCAGCTAGGTCGACGAGCTGACCAGATAGCTGGTACGAAGTCCAGATAGGTCGATGGGCTGACTGGATATCTGGAACGAAGTCCAGCTAGGTCAACGGGTAGACCAGATAGCTGACACGAAGTCCAGATAGGTCAACGGACTGACCAGATGTCTGACAAAGCGGTAAGTTAAGGTAAGTCACTGGAGGAGAGTGACTTGGTGAGGACGCGTTCCCCAATTGAGGGAACAGTAGGTGTCGATCCAACTTAGATCCATTATGGAAATCTAAGTTGAGATCTTGACTAGATTCTGGTCTCGAGGAGATAGAATCTAATTACTACTCTATTTGCTATATTGTGCTAACTTTATTTTACAGGGTAATATAATTTTTATTGTCTCAGACTAACTTTTTATTGTAGGAAAATGAGTTGCTGGAAAAGTCAGGTCCGGGTGCCGGGAATGCCAAAATTTATCTCCAACCAGCAGGATGTTGGAGCAGTCGCCTCCGACCAAGTGGAGCCACCCACGCCAAGAGCAGCTGGCAAACAACCTACTGTCTACCAGCACCTAACCTCCTTTTGGTCACTTTTTGTCACCATTCCAGCTAGAAAATGTTGCTATCGGAACCATGATGCCTTAGGGTATGTTGTCCTTCATCGAGAATGACTTCATGGATGTTGGACATCGAGGAAAAGCTTTGGACAACAACTTTTTCCAGACTAAACAACAGCAAATAGTTGTTGCCCTCTTCCTTTTGTACCAGCCAAATTGTTGGATAAACCTCACTTTGTGCTATTGGGTTGCCCTCACCGCCGAGCACAAAGTCGAGTCGGAGATCTCTCTTGAATCACTTCATCTTCGTTCTTGGCTAGTACCGATCGGAGATGAAAAACTTGTGGCTTAGAGAAGTCATCTTGAAGATATCTCGGCATAGATATAGATAAAGGCAAGTCTTGTTAGGTTTGATCATTGATTACGATAAAGGCTAGCCTTGCGAGGCTAGCAAATGCTTTCTACAAGGTTTGATTACGAACTTGCAGGTATAACTCTTAAAAGAACACTTTGATCTATGGTTATATCTAGCCTATGTGTCTATCATATATGTGTGTGATATATGTGTTATAATTGTTGGATCATGTAATTCGATAGAGAGGGGGGGTGAATATCGATTGGAAAATCGTAGAGTAAGCAGCGAAAAAAACAAAAATAGAACAATGCTAACACGAACCTTTTTACTTGGTTCGGAGCCTTGATCGACTCCTACTCCAAGGCCAGCACTCGTTGAGTGCTTTCATTGGGCAATCCACTAGTAATTTGAATAATTGTTTTACAATTGAAAGTATAGTTGCTTTTAAAAAAAACGACAACCAAAAAGAAATAAGAATGAGACGCGTTGTCGGAGGAGCTTTCGCAACATTGCAAGTGCGTAGCATGGCAGTGCAAACGTTGGAAGATCTTGATGTTCATTGTTCTTTGCTCCAGGCCTCACCCTCCTTATATAGGAGGCTCGGGATGCCCTGATCCCTTTCGAGCACCTAGAGTGTGACGTAGCTCATCCACACATGAAGCTCCACGTGACGATGCGGTTGGGGATAATTTTTGCATCCCGGGCGCTCGGACCTTTGTTTTTTCAGCAACCTGCAAAAAAATTAGTCTGAGGAAAAATGCAAAACTATCCTACAAAATAAAGTGTTAGCATAGTTAAGTTTATAAGAGTAATAAAAGTGGTAGTTAGATTCCATCTCCTCGAGACTGGAATCTAGTCACGATCTCAACTTAGATTTCCGAAATAGATTTAAGTTGGATCGACGCCTAATGTTCCCTTCCCAAGAACGCATCCTCACAGTCACTCCCCTCTAGTGACTTACCTCAACTTACCTGCCAGATGTCATGTTAGCCCTTCGACCCGTCTGGACTTCATGCCAGTTATCCGGTCGGCCTTTTGACCTAGCTGGACTTTGTGCTAAACGTCTGGTCAGCCTGTCGACCCATCTGGGCTTTGTGACAGCTATCTGGTCGGCCTGTCGACCTAGCCGGACTTCCTGCCAGACGCCAGGTCAGCCCGTCGACCCGTCTGGGCTTCTCCTGTACACTTCGTAGAAGTGTTATGAAACTAACTTAATCTACTTTGTCATTCATCAAAATTGAGTTAGACCGTTAGTGCTAACCGCACCAACAATCTCCCCCTTTTTGATACAATGACAACCTGAGTTAAGTATAAAAAAATATACAAGTAAAACAAGCAATTATTATATTTTTTTAAAGTTAGTCTTTATTTGGTATTTCGTTGATTGTTTTAACTAACTTAAGTCGTATAACCCTCCCCCTTTGACATTCATCAAAAAATAACACTGAAAAATAAATGATTTAGGGAAGTAAAAGAAAATCAAAGAATTAAGGTCAGATTGACTTGGGGGAGTTTAAAGTAGAAAACATAGAATATTTTACGTAAAACCTTAACTTTTAGCTTTCAAAAAAAAAAAAACAACTAAGTTTTAAACTTTAGATAGATAACTTTTGAAAGATAACTTTGTACAAATTTTGAGTAATTTTTAAAGATAAAATTTACAAATTTACCCTAATTTTCGAAATAAGCTTTACAAATTTAAAACATAATTTTCAAATATAGCACTTTTTACAAAAGGGAGATTATTAAGGCTAAGTCTAATTTTCAAATCAAAATTTCAAAACTAAGTAAAATTTTATTTTTCAAGACTAAGTTTGTAAAATTCAATTTTTAAAATTAATTTTCAAAACTATGTTTAGAAAATCCAACTTTCAAAATAAATTTTAAAACTAAGTAAAATCTGTTTGCAAAGCCAAGTTTGAAACCACGTTTTTAAATCAATAAAAAGTTAGTATAAAATCAAATTAAGAAAATATTTTTCAAAAGCTAATTTCAAAAATAATGACAAATAAGTATGAAAAATAATTAATCCTCCCCCTGAACCTGACATCACAAAAACTGTCTAACCAATTAGTTACTTACTAATTGTCAGAGGATATCAGCTTTCACTTGGTTTGTCAAGTTAAGTCAATTGTAATCAGTTAGTGTTTGACTAAGCTGAATTACTTAACCTGATTATGTTTGTTTTGTATTTAACGCCCAGACTTATATCGATGCACTGAAATAAGCGTCTTAAGTCTAGGCAATCTGCCTATGCATCTCACCCCTTTCTATGTTCGACAATCACAAACAAGGTAGTCCAAGTGTGTTGGTGAGATGCTCAAATTCTTGTCCTATAGGAACATGCTTTCTAAGGGATTGACCTAGTCTAAGGCCAAAATTGTTTTGAAATTCTAAAAATGGGAAGTTTTGAAAGTTTTAACCTAGAATTTAAAGACACTATTTTTGAAAATAATTTTTGTAATTTAAGAGTCCTAGTCTATTAAACACATTCCTAGATTCCGACGTAGATTGTCAAACTCACTTTCAGGGAGGGGTTTGGTAAATATATCAACTAAATTAGACTTAAACTCAAAGTATTTGAGTTCAATATCTCCTTTAGTGACATGATCCCTGATAAAGTGGTGTCTAATTTCTATATGTTTGGTTCTTAAATGATGCACCAGATTTTTTGTTAAATTAATTGAGCTAATATTATCAATTAATACTTTTACATTTGTGAGGTTTAAATTAAAATCTTTTAAGGTGTGCATCATCCATAGTAGTTGTGTGACACACTCTCCTATGGCTATGTATTCTGACTCAGTTGTAGATAGAGCAACACAGTGTTGCTTTCTACTAAACCAACTGACAAGTGATGGACCTAGTAATTGACATCCACCACTTGTGCTTTTGTGGTCTAACTTACACCCAGCGTAATCTGAGTCAGAATAGCCTAGTAACTCAAAATTATTAGTTCTAGGAAACCAAATTCCTACATTTGAAGTTCCTTTAAGATATCTAAAGATTCTTTTGACTTGAGTCAAATGAGATTCTTTAGCACAAGTTTGGTATCTAGCACACATACTGACTACAAATAAAATATCGGGTCAACTTGCAGTTAAGTGTAGTAGGCTACCTATGACACTCCTATAGTATTTTAAGTCAACTGGTTTTCCGTTGGGATCATCATCTAGAATTGTGTTAATTGTTATAAGTGTTTTTATTTCTTTAGTATTTTCCATCCTGAATTTTTTAAGTAATTTTTTGGTGTATTTTTGTTGATAAATATAATTTTCCTCATTTGTTTGTTTAATTTGTAAGCCTAAAAAGTAGGTTAATTTTCCAACTAGACTCAATTCAAACTCTTATTCCATTAGATTAGTAAATTCTTCTAAGAATTCTGAGTTAGTTGAATCAAAAATTATATCGTCTACATAGATTTGAGCTATGAAGATATCCTCTTTTATTAACTTAACGAATAGGGTTGGGTCAATTTGACCTTAGTTGAACCCTTTGGGTATTAGGTAAGAGGTTAACCTTTCATACCATGCCCTGAGTACTTGCTTAAGTCCATATAAGGATTTCTTTAGTTTAAAGACATAGTCAGGGTGTTCTAGACTTTCAAACCCAAGTGGTTGTCCTACATAGACTTCTTCTTTTATCAGTCCATTGAGAAATGCAGATTTAATGTCCATTTCATACAGTCTGAACCCTTTATGGGTTGCATAACTGAGTAACATTCTAATGGACTCTAATCTAGCTACTGGGGCATAAGTTTCATCATAGTCAAGTTCCTCTACTTGACTAAACCCCTTAGCAACTAGCCTGACTTTGTTTGTAGGAATTTCCCCAGTTTCACTTAATTTATTTCTAAACACCCATTTTGTTTCTATTATTTTCTTATTTTTGGGTGGTGGTACTAAATCCCAAACTTTATTTCGCTCAAATTAAGCTAGTTCCTCTTGAATAATTATGACCCAGTCTGGGTCAAGTAAAGATTCAGCTATGGTTTTAGGTTCAATTTTTGAAATTAGAGAGATTTGACTTAGATTTCGAAAGGACGACCTAGTTCGAATCTTTAGATATGGATCACCAATTATTTGGTCAACGTGATGATTTGGGTTGATTCTTATGGTTCTGGGTGGTTGATTTTCATGAGTTTCTTGTTCCTCTTCATGATTTAAATCTTTATTGGTTCCTTCCAGATTACTGTTGCCTTGAATAAACTCAATTGACTGAAGTTGGGGTTGTTCTAGGTTTTGTTTAGCTTCCTCAAATTTTACATTTGTAGTTTCTTCAATTCTTATTGTAACTTTATTGTATATTCGATAACCCCTACTGTTAAGTGAATATCCTATAAAAATTCTATTTTATATTTTAGAAGTGAATTTTCCTAAGTATTCTCTTGTGTTTAGGATGAAGGCTGGGCACCCAAATACTTTAAAGTATTTTATATTGGGTTGTTTATTGTAATAGATTTCAAAAGAGGTTTTGTTATATTTTTTATTTAGTGTTGTTCTATTTTGCACATAGCAGGTTGTACTAACAGCTTCTGCCCAAAAGTACTTAGGTAAATTGTATTCATTCAGCATAGTTATAGTGACTTCAAGTAAAGTTCTATTTTTTCTTTCTACTATTCCATTTTGTTGAGGAGTTTAGGACACGAAAATTCATGATGATATTCATTTTCAAGATAAAATTTATTAAAGTTATGATTTTTAAATTCTCCCCCATTGCCACTTCTAATTCTTTTAATTTTAAGGTCTTTTTCATTTTCAATTTGTTTGCAGAAATTTGTAAAGATTTCAAACATTTCATCTTTATTTTTTAGAAATTTTACCCAAGTGAATCTAGAATAGTCGTCTATTATTACTAAACAGTATAAACTTCCATTTATTGATTTGACCCCATGGGAGTCAAATAAGTCTAAATGTAGAAGTTCTAGTATTGAGTTGGTTTGAGATTGATTGGTTGGTTTGTGAGAAGATTTTGTTTGCTTACCTTGTTGACAAACATTACATATTGTTGAGTCTAAATTAGGTAATTTTGGTAATTCTCTAACTAATCCATTTAATTTGCTTATATTTCTGAAATTTGTGTGTGACATTCTTCTATGCCATAACCAAGTTTCTTTTTTTTGTGTTAAATAACACTTAATTGAAGAAGTGGTTAAGTTAATTGCATAGATATTATCTTTTCTAAACCCTTTTAGACTTATCGAAGGATTATCTAGGTGCTTGATTAAGCATTCCGAAGACAAAAACATAACCTTATATCTAGTGTCACACAATTGACTTATACTAAGGAGATTATACTTGAAATTTTCAACGAGTAAAATATTTGTAATAATAAAGTTAATTTTAAGCTTAATGTTACTTATACCGATTACCTTGAGTTTGCCATTGTTTCCAAAGGTAACTGTTCCTAAGCTTTTGTAAGTAAGTTGGGTAAATTTGGTGTGATCTTCAATCATATGCTTGGAGCAACCACTGTCCAAGATCCACTTGGTTTCCTACAATAGGTAGGAATTAGGGTTAGTCTGAATTTAATCTTTACTTAAAAATAATTCTTGAGTTGTTTAGATAAAATTTTAAGTTAATATAAATTTTAAGTTAAAAAGATTTTTAAAAAATATTTTAATTTTTTAAAATGATTTTTAAAATTGATTTTTAAAGAATTTTTAAAATGAATTTTTAAAGATTTTTTAAAATTAATTTTTAAAGAATTTTTAAAATTTTAAGATAATTTTTAAAATAATTTTTAAGATAATTTTTAAGATAATTTCTAAAATAATTTTTAAGATAAACTAATTTGAAATTGAATTTTCAATTTAATTTGATTTGGTTTAGTTTAATTTTAATTAGATCTAATTCATTTTTAGTTAGATTTAATTTAATTTGATTTGATTTAATTTGGTTCGATTCGATTCGACTCGATTTGGTTCGATTCGATTCGATTTGGTTCTATTCGATTTGATGTCCTTAGTCATCTCACCTGATCTAGATTTTCAATTAAGGAATCCTCTAATTTTTGTGAGATGAGTTAGATTCAGTTTCAGGGTTTGGTTTAACTTTATGTTAGATTCAGGTTTAGCTTTGGGCTTAACAAATAGATATTCTTTGGATAAACTTCTGAGCTATGGTGAGTCACTTGGACATCATTAAAGTAACCATACTTTTTGAGGTTTTCCAAATAGTCTTATCCACTGAACTTAGTACAAAACCTTGGTCTAACTGGTTAGAATCTGTAAAGGGTAGCTTCGGTTAGTTCCACTAAGCCAAATGCACTAGGTCGAAGCCAAATCTTCCTAGACATGCATAGACATAGTTTCCCTAACGTACTATCATCCAAAACTTCACCAGTATTGTTGGTCAAGTTAAACTATTTTCCCTTTGAACTAATCCTAATTACCCTGTCGGGCAGATTGGTTTTGGTTACTCTGTCGGGTATGTTAATTTTTGTAACACCCGCCCTTCTATGCCTTACCTTACAGGGCAGACGTTACTCTTCCAATTCTAAATTTTTTATTATCTACATTATCTACTGCTCAGTTCAGAGATCTACTCTAAACTTGTTTCGACCGATAGGACGTGATTTGGAGCAAAGCAGAGCTAGGAGGGAGTCTAAAGTTTCTATAGAGTCTGGGTCGTGTCGCCCTGACCGACCGTGTAGCCCTACCCGTTAAGGAGCAATGCAAGGTTGTGTGGTGATGACCGACCGTGTGGCCTTACCCGAGAAGGAACATGACGTGGTCGTGTGGTGATGACCGGCCGTGTAGCCTTACCCGAGAAGGAACATGACCTGGCCGTGTGGTGTTGATCGGTCGTGTAGCCTTACCCGAGAAGGAACATGACATGGTCGTGTGGTGATGACCAGCCGTGTAGCCTTGCCGAGGCCAAAATATGGCACGGTCATGTATGCCACACGACCGTGTAAGGCATTCCCTACTGGTACAAGGCACGGCCGTGTCACCTTGGCCGAGAAGGAGGGGTCTGAGGCAGTGTGAATCCACACGCCCGTGTCACGGGCCGTGTGGGGGTCACACCCTGCTTTACAAAAGGGGTTGTTCTCCCCTTTGTACTTATCCTTGGGTTAGGGTTTTCTTCCATTGCTTGAAGAGGGGTCCTCCCCTTTTGGGGAGACCCTAGATCTTTCCTCTTTGCCACTCTAATTACTGTCAAACTAATAAATTCATCATAAACAACTCTTGGTAGTATTTTATTTTGTAGAGCGGAGATAAGAAAAATGCATCAGCACCTAGATCTAACACATTCTATCATTAGCAAATTCCAAGATCTTCTTCCACTATTCCGTTACACACACACACAAAACACCGCTCCTGCTGTCTCCTCTTACTCGAGCTTTCCTTTATCTTTATCTGTAGTATAAGGAAATGCAAATTTATAAGCAAATGCTTAGTAAGTACCATCTACTCACAAAACAAGTATTAAAAACAAGAATGCGCTTTTTAAAACTACTTGGGGAAAACACAAAACTTGCGCTTGACAGTAATTCACGCTAAAATGCATAATTTGGAAATATGTACATAGCATGCATTTTTAAATAGGTTTATCATGTAATACATCAACTTAAAACCATGCTAGTAATGTAAACATGTAATGGAAGCATAAGTCTTGCCATACTATAAAATTCATCAATGCTACACCTTATAACTCAAGTTCTCAAAATTAGGAAGGCTTCCACTAAGACAAACAACAAATTTTGAAAACTTTATATTACATAACTAGTGAAAATAATAATAAACTTGCTTGGGCCCGGCATTGTACCACTTTGCGCGCATCCTTAATAAGATCCGAGGTAACTAATCTCGAATCTATTAAGGCACTACTAGGCGATCTAGGGCCTAGGGGCGATCTAGGAGGCCCCCCCCCAATGGACCTTGTGTCCAATACATGCCACTTTAAAGTAAAATACTTTCTTTTAAATATTGCTTTCTTATATTCGCACTTACTTGTCATTTAAACAAGCACCTTATGTACGCTTAATCCCCCACACTTATAGGGAAACACTTTAGGGCACTTGAATATGCTTCTTAGCCCTAAACTAAATGGGAAGTAAATCAATATACTCCAAACATGCTCTTAATCCCAAAACTTTAGAGGGTCTCTTACAATCATAATATGTATCTTCTTTAACATGCATAAAATATATCACAACATGTATTTTCTTTAACATGCATAAAACATATCACAACATATATCTTCTTTAACATGCATAAAACATATCACAACTTGCATCATCGAAGTAACTCATACTGCAAGTGAGTAGTACTTACATCCTTTCGCTATATCTTACTATTATAGGGTGTAGGAAGACAATCTTCTCTTATATGTCTTAATCTCCAAGTCACTTTTCACGCGTGCACTAATCCTTGTGAAAACTTTCCTCTTAGATTCTCCTCTTGAAGAACTTAGAACCCTAAGGTTCTTGGCCGAAAACTAAAAAGGGGGGAAGAGGAAATGAAAAGTTAGGTTTTGGTCTCTTCCATTCCCTTTTATACTAAGTGGAAGTTGAAGCATCTCTTCACACATAATCTACATATAATGAATAGTTTTCTATTTCCAATGTGATGCTTTACCACCACCCTAATGGCTACTTAAATCAATCTTAGATCAATGGTTGAGGGTTTAAATCTTAGCATGGGTCATTTATGTATATATTTTTATTTCTTTTCTCTTCTTCTATTTCTTTTTACTCTTTTGGAAGAGAGGAAATTTATGAGTGTTATAATTTTGGAGGTGCCAGCTATTCTGGAGTCTCCCCCTGAATTATTGGTCTGTTATTTTTAAGTTTTAATTTTAGGTTTGTGTCTGTTACTTTTATAACTATATTTAACTTGATAATAATCTGATTTTTTATGGGTTCTAAAATTTTTCGATTTTGAGTTTGTTGGTTTAGGTTTGTATTTTGGTATTTGGTTTGGTTTATCAAATTTTATATAATATATTCTATTTTTAGTTATGTAATATTGGTTAATTCCTACTTGAGTGGTTAAACACGCTTTCGGAACCCAAGCTTTGTTTTGTTGTTTATGTTGGGTTATTAATGATTTAAATGTTTTATTTGAACTTGACTTGTAGCCAAGTCCAGTTTTATTATAGACTACTTTTTGACTATTTAAAATTAGATCTAAATTCTTAGATCTTGTTGTAAATTTTTCTAACATATTTTTTAATTTATTATTTTCTATTTTTAGTGTTAAATTTTCCTCCTCAAGTGTTAGGTCTTGAGTTGGATTGAAATTTATGATTTGTTCTTTGAGGTTTTGGTTTTCCTCAAGGAGCAATTTATTTTCATTTTCTTTTATTGTTAATTTTTTATTTAAACAAGCAATAATTCTAAAAAAAAATTTATTCAAATTAAAACATATCTCTTCGGGACCTTCGGAAACGAGTACGGACTCGTGGCTCGATTCGGGTTCGGACCCGTCTTTCGATTCATCCTTCGATTCTTCTTCGAGGGCCATTAATGCGAGGTGACTCTGGTGCTTCTGATCTTCGGCCTCCGATTCTTCTGAGAAAGAGTCGTCCAAGGTTGCTTTGAGCGCCTTCTTCTTGGATGTCTTCAACTTGTTACTCTTCAATCTTGGACATTCGTTCTTGTAGTGACCCTTCTTGTTGCACCCGAAGCAAGTCACGTTCCTTGGTTCGAATGGGGAGTTGATCTCCTGAAGGTCCTTTTTGTTGAAGCTTTTCTTCCTCCTGGTGAACATTTTCCTTACCAGGTTTACCATGTACTCTTCATCTTCAGAATCTTGGTCGGACTCTTCTCCAGGTTCAGGCTTTGTCTTTTTCTTTTCCTTGGAGGGACCTGCAAACAAAGCTACACTTTTCTTGGACCCGACATTAGTCTGCTCGTGTAATTCTAATTCGCAAAACAATTCGTCGAGTTTTAATTTAGATATTATTTTTGAAATTTTGTAGGCATCCATGATAGATGCCCACAAGGTATTACGTGGAAAAGCATTCAATGCGTACCTGATTAGATCGCGATTTTTCATTTGGTAGCCTATCGCGTGGAGTCTGTTGAGGATGTCTTTGATCCTCGCATGGAGTTGACTCGATGTTTCTCCTTCCTGCATTTTAATATTAAACAATTTATTTAAAAGGAGATCGTGTTTTGTTACCTTGGCGTCACTCGCTCCTTCGTGTAGTTCGATCAGCTTGTCCCATAATTCTTTCGCATTTTGGTGTGGTCCTACTCGGTTAAGCTCTTCCTTCGTCAGCCCGCATTGCAACATGTTGAGAGCCTTGAAGTCTGTAGAGGACTTCTTTCTCATGTCCGGAGTCCACTGTTTCGGGTCCAGTGGATTTCCGAAGTTGTCGACCGACACCTTGTAGCCTCTGGTGACACTGAATCATTGATCGAAATCGGTCTTTAGGTAGACCTTCATCCGCTTCTTCCAGTACAGAAAATCGTCCCCGTTGAATAGGGGGGACGTACTATGCTGAGACATATTTGTCCTGCACACACACACAAACAAAAGTAAGAAATCCCAAGACTTTGTCTTGGATTAATAGTGCGGTATTAAGAAAAAAATATCTAAAACTAAATTAGTGTTGCACCAATTCAAATTAATTGCGACGAGAAGATTTCCAAAAAGGTAATGATACCAGTTTGGAATATAGGGAGAAACTGAAAACCGAAAAAGGAAATAGAAAAGAATTTCACCCCCTGTCTGATTGGTGGTGCACCAAATCAGAGCGGTACTTGCTCTGATACCACTTGTTAGATCGTGTAATTCAATAGAGGGGGGGGTGAATATTGATTGGAAAATTGTAGAGTAAGCAGCGGAAAAAACGAAAATAGAACAATGCTAACACGAACCTTTTTACTTGGTTTGGAGCCTTGGTCAACTTCTACTCCAGGGCCCGCACTCGTTGAGTGCTTTCGTTGGCCAATTCACTGGTAATTCGAATAATTATTTTTCAATTGAAAGTACAGTTGCTTTTAAAAAAATACCGACAACCAAAAAGGAATAAGAACGAGGCGCGTTGTCGAAGGAGCTTTCGCAGTGTCGCAGGAGCGTAGCACGACAGGGCAAACGTTGGAAGATCTTGATGTTCGTTTTTCTTTGCTCCAGACCTCACCCTCCTTATATAGGAGGCTCGGGGCACCCTGATCCCTTCTGAGTGCCTAGAGTGTGGCGTAGCTCGTCCACACATGAAACTCCACGTGGCGACGCGGCTAGGGATAATTTTTGCATCTCGAGCGCCCGGATCCCTTCTGGGCGCTCGAACCTTTACTTTTTCAGCAACCTGCAAAAAAAATTAGTCCGAGACAAAATGCAAAACTACCCTGCAAAATAAAGTGTTAGCACAGTTAAGTTTATAAGAGTAATAAAAGTAGTAATTAGATTCCGTCTCCTCGAGACCAGAATCTAGTCACGATCTCAACTTAGATTTTCGAAACAGATCTAAGTTGGATCGACGCCTAATGTTCCCTTCCCGAGGACGTGTCCTCATAGTCACTCCCCTCCAGTGACTTACCTCAACTTACCTGCCAGACGTCTGGTCAACCCTTCGACCCGTCTGGACTTCGTGCCAGCTATCTGATCGTCCCTTTGACCTGGCTGTACTTCGTGTCAAACGTCTCGTCAGTCTGTCGATCCGTTTGGGGTTTGTGCTAGCTATCTGGTCGGCCCGTTGACCTAGCTAGACTTCGTGCCAGACGTCAGGTCAACCCGTCGATCTGTCTGGGCTTCTCCTGTACACTTCGTAGAAGTGTTAGATCAATATGAAACTAACTTAACCTACTTTGTTATTCATCAAAACCGAGTTAGACTGTTAGTGCTAACCACACCAACAATAATAATTTAGATTATTAATTTTCTTTCACTATTTGTTTATCAAAATAAAAAATTAAAAATACGCATATGGAAATCCAACACTATCATCATGCCTTTAAGGAGAACCTCCCCCTCAAAGCATGCTCCAATTGCTATCGTTGTACCAATAATGATTTGGAGTTTCTAAGCCTTTAGGAAATCTCAAAATTGAAGTCATGAGATTTAAAATTCAACCTTAAATCTAAACCTCCTCCTTAATACTAAATTAGTCTCCTTTAACCATTCCTTTGTTATTTCTATCAAGAAAATTATCCTTAAATACTTATCCAAGTATTGCATAGGGTTAGGAATAGTTTAAGTACCTAAATTTAGCTTAATTGACTGAAATAAACTTATCTTAACAAAAATAGAAGCATCCAAGCAATTGGTATCAACTACCAATCGATTACTACCCATGTCAATCGATAGGCGTGATCTACCAATCGATTACAACACATATCAATCGATTGGTAACAATCCATTGGTGTTTCTAATTTTTCAATTTAATTTTAGACCAAATTTTAGAAATATATAAATAATTTATAATTTTTAAAAAATCATGAAATTTCATGTAGACATTACTTATGCCACAAACTATCATGAAAAAAAAATAGTTTTATATGAAAATACATCTTATTTTCAAAGAATGATACAAATTGAAAACCATTAAAAATTTCAATATTTAACTCTTAACTAACTAATCAATGATAAGTTCTATCAACAAATATGCTTTACTAAGGTGTTTCAAAATGATTTTGAAGTGATTTTCAAAGATAATTTCCAACCATGATATTTGAGCTAAATGCACATGACTTGTACATTTGCCTTCCTCATGATTGGACTTCATAAAATTCATATATTTTGATGAAACTAAATTCCAATAGATGCACTAAATCAACATCTTAAGTTTTGCTCATCTTTCTAACCTCTCATCTATATCTAATGTGTCTCAATTATACAAATCATCTTATGATCTTGTGAGATGTAAAAATTGATTTTCCCTAAATTGAGAGATCATACATTTCTATCTAGGTATTTTAAATTTGATCATCCTATCTAAGATGTCAATTAATGTCATTGTCCTTAATTACAAGGATTAAAAATAATGCATGACAATTATTATGACATACATCATAATACATACTTTCAAAAGAAAGATCACCATAAATAATGATGTGTGTATAACATGACATATAATATTTTTTTTAAAATAATATGAATGTATGATATGATATCAAGGCATGTGATAGGGCCCATAAAATATGACAATTATAGCACAAAGAAAATATTTATATTTTCATCTAAGTTCCATCCTTTAACCATTATCCCAAGAGAAGCATAAGTTGCCCCATCTTCCTAGAAAATACCAAAATTTCCAACTTGGCATTCATTTGAATTCTATCCTATTTGTGCTAATTTGGTTAAGCTCAAAACTTCAAGTTTCTTATTAGTATATTTCACACTCTTTAAGAGTGAAAATCAACTTCTTATTTTCAAGATGTTATAGTACCTTGAAAATATCCTAAAGTGTCAACTTCATCATGGTTGAGTTGACTATCCTTCCAATTTGAGTTAACACACTCTAAATCCATTTAGTATGAAAAGATCACACTCTTAGGAACCCAATACCTATTGATGCTCCTTGGGTGTACTAGGTACTCTCTATGGATAACTTCTCTAGATATCTCCCTGATGATCTTCCTAGGCTTCTTGAAGCCTTAGTTATTCTAGTCTTCTCAAAGTCAACTCTAGAGATAACTTTCCTTGTAACCTTGATTTGACTCATACACTTAGGGTTAGTTTTATAGCTATATGGAATTCTATGATACGATGATACATTCTCCTTAACTTTAGGTTTGTATCTCAAACCTTTCTTGCCATTGAATGACTCTTGTTTTCCTAAACTTAGGTTTTATTTTTTAGACCCTTTGACATTATTTGTCATTTCTCTAGGGTATTCTCTAATTTTTTAAGTTTTGATTTCAAAACTTGATTTTCAATTCTTATATCCTCAAACTTATATTTCCCATGATTGCCTTGAATATTTTTCTCTTTAGGCATATATTTAACTTGCCTAGAGTTCTTAGCTAAATCATTTTCTATTTTTCTATTCTTAAGTAAAGTTATTCTAGCATGATATGATGCATAGTTTTCCTTAGAATTATCATGCTTCATATTTTCATGCTTAATAACACTAAAATGATAACATTTATTTCTAACATGTTCTTTATCATGACATAAGGAAATACCATTAACTAATAGTACCTTAGATTTATTTTTAGAAGCTCCTATTTGATTTGAGCTTCCTCCTTTATTTTTACTTTGAAGCCTCCTCTTTGGATATTGATTTTGATAGTATTCTTTGTGATTGCATAAGAAGCACACAATATGCTCTTTGCCCTTTCATATCAAGATTTCGGTCTCTTTTGATTTTTCCTTTGCCCTTGGTGCCATTTGAACTTTTATGTGGGACTCATATAATATCCCTTCTCCCTACACTTAAAGTATCCTATATGATTTTTATTTTTGTTATTTGAAATTGATATACCTTCATAATTTGTGTTATCTTGACTTGTAGAAGTGGAGCACGATTCTTCTCCACTGGTCCCTGATGTCGAAACATCTTCTTGTTCCAGTATCAATGGCCTCTCCCCCCTCAATTCTAAGGTGAATGCTTCTTTAATTTCATCTTTGGATGTTAAGCACTTCTCAGCCTTTGAATTCTCATGTTCTTGATTTAAAAAGTCTCCCTTTTTAAATTTGTTTTTGCTTGGCATTGAGGAGGGATGTTTATAGAGCTTAGCTAATTTACTTCATAGCTCACTTGCACCCTGTAATTGCCTATCTTACACAAAATATTGTTAGATAAAATATTTATTAATAATATAATTTAGTTATCTTGTCATTTGCCTCAGATCTCTTGACTTGCTCTTCAGTCTACTTACTCTTCCGAAAAGGTTCTCCCCTTTTGTTTATAGGAGCTTTAAATCCTTCCATTAGAGCAAACCATTATTCTATATCCATCATTAAGAAATTCTCTATTCTTGGCTTCCAAAGATCAAAGCCTCCTAATACGAAGGACACCTAGGATGGAGCTGCCCGAATGTCATATTCGAATCCATCTTGGGAATCCATTTTGAAGTTAAGCTCCTTTGATGATAAGTCCTTGACTTGTTGAAATTTAGAGCTATTCTTTTCTTCTCTAGTTCTTTGCTCCTTTCAGTGATTAGTCTAGTGAAGAGCAATCTCACTCTGATACCACTTGTTAAGACATGTATGAGGTAGAGGAGGGGAGGTGAATAGCTCGCTTGGCTTCTTTAAACTTGAACTTGCAGTGAAAACCTGAAGCACTGTTAACACCTTGATTTACTTGGTATCCACCTCTTTGAGGTGACTAATGAAAGGGTTCAACTTTTTCTCACAATATCCACTATGAAAACCTCCTTCTCGGAATTCTTCCAGAGGTGGAGAAATCTCATATAATCTTGAACACAAGAAATACAACAAGAAAACAAATACAAAATACAATCGAACATGACTTCACAATATTGAATCTTGCTTTGCTTGCTCTTCTTTTTACTTTGGATTGCCTCTTGTTCGATTGAAAATGCATCACCACTTCTTCCTCAACCCTCCAAGAACTGGTAGCTTCAAACCATCGTGAAACCCCTTTTTCTAGAGTTTCTCTTGGGCTAAAAAATGTCTCACAATCAATTGGCCTTTTCCCAATCGATTATCATGTAGGATTCAACCATTCAAACCTATCTTTTTTGTCTGACCAATCAATTGGAGAGTCATACCAATTGATTGATAGCTTCCCAATCGATTGAGTCAATCGATTCTGAAGACTTCTATTTTCAACAGAAAATACTCCTAGTTGATTATCCTAATCAATTGACTATGCTGAATCGATTGCCCCAATTCATTCAGCACCTTTCTATTTTCTCGTGAAAACTGCCCAATCGATTACTCTAATCGATTGCCCTAATCGATTCCTACTCCTTCT
The DNA here is from genome assembly GCF_018446385.1 of Zingiber officinale. Taxonomy (NCBI): domain Eukaryota; kingdom Viridiplantae; phylum Streptophyta; class Magnoliopsida; order Zingiberales; family Zingiberaceae; genus Zingiber; species Zingiber officinale. The sequence continues at coordinate 93,250,398 of NC_055996.1, forward strand.
GTTCTCACGTAATGATACCTTTAATTGATTATCTTAATCGATAGATCTATTGTCCTAGTTAATTCAATACCCTTATGTGCTTCGCGAAAATATCTCTAAATCGATTACACCAATTAATTGTTTTGGGCCAATCGATCACACTAATTGATTGCTCAACCCTTAAGTCATTCGTGACTTATTGAGACCTCTCATTGTCTAGCATTTGGTCAACCTTGACTTGCAAGAGTTTCTTCACCAAGTGTCCGATCAACTTTTGACCTACTTAGACTTTTTCCTTGCCTAGCCCCACAAGGACTTCCATTGCCCAGTTCCCAATTAGGTCTTTCACTGCTTAGTCCCACTTGAATTTTCATTGCCTAGTTCCCAACTAGGACTTCTACTACCTAACTTTTAGTTAATACTTTCTGTTGTCTAACTTTCAGTTAGGACTTTTTATTGCCTAATTTCTAGTTAAGACTTTCTGTTGTCTTAACCTCCAGTTAAAATTTTTCGTTGTCTAATTTCATTAAGGACTTTACTAATCAAATATCCAATCCTCTTTTGATTTACTTAACTTCTCTCATATATATATTATCAAATATTGAAATTCATATTTGAACCAATTCAAACTTAATCCATCTTCATGAAAATCACCAACGCATTATAAAGGAAAATAACAATAAATGATTGATTATAATACACATGTGTATCCATATGCCTCGTAGACAAATTCTGTTTACGGTCTGGTGCAATTATATATATAATCATAATCTATCCAATAATCTCTCACACTATTCAACTTTATTTCGGAGCACCGAATATGTAAATTTGAATGAGCTTTTCGCACGTGTATAACATATATAGTATTAAGTAATTAATATAAAGACCAATTAGATGTTTATAAATCTGCAGTTTTTCCTCACTTCTCCTCCTTGAGGATTGGTGATGTTGCCCATCTTGACCATTCCGTCGGCGAAGTCCTTGAAGAAGAGGGCGGCGTCAGCCCAATACTTGTCGACGATTCGCGATGTCTGAAAGCCGAGGAGGCTGGAGTACATCTCCTGGTCGGAGCTCAGCACGCCGGATCCCTGCACCAACGTCTCGAAGAAGGCGTTGTCAAACACGGTGGGGGAGTAGTAGTCCATGCCGGAGACGTTGTCGTCGCCTCCATCAGCCGGGCACACATCCTTGAGCTTGGCGAGGTTGGCCTGTGACGATGGTTCGTTCTTGGAGGTCAGCTGGAAGTCGCCGCCGTAGATGCGCTCCCGGAAGTTGACGCACCGCGACATGCCCACCGTGTGTGACCCTGCATTAATTACATCCGTGCATTTTTTTTAAACAAAAATAATAATAATAATAATAATTTTGCATTTATTAGAATATTGTTCATGCATCATCAAGGGGATGGATGGATCAAACTGCCATCAGCACTAGCTATTGATATGTCGATTGTTCTTGTTCTAGCTAGCTAGGAACATACCTACGAGGGCAACCATATCAGTGACAGAGAGTCCTTTCTCCAGGAATTTGGCGATCAAGGTGGCGAGAGGTTGTTGAGGAGTTGGGATATCTGAGTTTGCTAAATCCACGCTTGCAGTTTTAGAGTCCAACCTTCCCACTGGCACATCCCAATAGGGCCCTCCAACCTGCAAATTAAAATTCTCACGCATCAACTTTTTCTTCTTCTTTTGTTTTTTTTTTTAAATTCGTTTTGAAAATGCAATAATCAATTAGCAGCTGATCATCCATGAAAAATCATTAAGTATACGATCAGTTAAAATATTATACCAGAATGGTGGCATCTCTCGCTGCTATCGCAAGGACATCGGCGCAGGAGACAACTCCTGGACACGCGGCTTCTAACTTTTCCTTGATCTTGTCCACCAACTCAAAGCCTTGAATAGAGTTCACGTTTTGGTCGGCATGCTTCTCTCCTATCAATGTCGCGGTGTCGTCGAGCAATACTGATCCGTCACACCCCTAAAATTAATATACATATCAATCAATGCATTTGATTAATTACTGATATATCCTCTCAATCTCATATATTAATTTTAGCTAGCTTGTTATAATTATACAGCTCAATATGCTAATTAAGAAGTTTTCATTGCATCTAACTGTCGTCTGTACTGACCTGAACAAAACAATCGTGGAAATGAAGACGGATCATGAATGCAGCATTACGAGGATTGGTCTTCACCGCGCAGTCCATCTCAGATCGCACGATGTCCTGTGCTGTTGGGCATGTCTTCGAGTAGTAGCTCAAGCTCAATCGAGAAGGATCTTGTGCTCGTGAGAGGAGGAAGGCCTCCCCGATCAGTACTAGAGCTACGAAAATCGAACAAGTGAGTGAGTTGAAAATACTCATGCTTGCCCTTGCTAGTTCTGTGCTTTTCTGATCACACGGTGTGGTTGATGGTGAGAATTAATGCAAATTGATCTGCATGGTTTTATATCTTGCATGGAGTATGTCGGAAGGTGAATCAACTGCTTGAAGAGGAGGCGTGCATGCATGGAGTTAAAAGGGGGATCAACTAATATTAAGGGTTGGTAGGAACTAGGAAAAGCTTTAAAGCCTAAAATTTGATTGGTTAGGTAGCATATGGTTAACCAATATCATGGAAGTCAAGCTATTAGGTAATCAAATATGTTTGACTGTTTAATCGCTAGTTTTTATTAAAAATAATGAATTAGGACAACGCAAGCTATAGAAATAGAAGAGCAATAAGATATTCAAGGAAACCTTTGATTTGAGATATCCTGTATGTATTTAATTAACTTGATAGCTAGTGTTGTACGTATTATCAAATTCCCAACGTAACAAGCTTAGTAGATACGTAGCTTATGGTATAGTAATAGATTTTGATTTTGACATCTTGTACAAGTACTTGATTTGTGTATACTCCTAGTCTGGCCTTGTTGTTTTTAAATAATCCCTAGATTGATACTTTCAGACTATTTCTGTCGAGTGAATTGATCATTGTGGTGTTGTTGTGAGATGCTATACAATGCAGTTATTTTTAGCAAATTGTAGGTGTTAAGGTGGTCTTTGTTAGAGTTGCAATACATCATGTACTAACTAGAGAATGCATTTATAGCAAGATCTAGTTATTATCAATCTCTAAAGTACAATAGAAAATCGAAGCAATAGCTCATAAATGGCTGACCTGAATCCATCACAAAGGTGAATGCTTCTTACTTGCCATCGGAGTTCCTGCTAGTGCGGAATAATCTTCTATAGGAGTGGGCGGCGGTAATCATTAGCTCTCTCTCGATGAGGGAGAGAAGATGTTGAAAAGGCTCTTGAACATGCCCTAATTCATGAGCATCTTTCTTTATGTATCAAACTCATCCTATAGAGACTATCTACCTTAAAGTCTATCCATCATTAACAGTCCATCAATATTAATGAATCGAGTTATTGGATCTACACATTAAATCTACATCCATTTAATCCAAATACTCTTTATATACATTGAAGCATTAGATCACTTAAATAAATTTAGTTACTTTGATGACAATTAGTTGTATGTGTTAATCAAGTGTAAGCTCATTTTATGGAGAAAAAAAGGAGAGAGAAAGTGTGATAGGATTTTAATATACCTTAAAGTTTATTCTTTCATGAGCATCTTTCTCATTATATGGACTCAATTGGATTTAATCCACTCATGTTGACTTAATCCTACAATCTTGCAGTTGGGCTCGACCTTGTGAAGGTTTTGGTTCCTCGATGATTGCGTAATTATAAGAATAAAATTGGTGAGTCGAGATGAACATCGCTTGGAAGGCACAGAGTTGAACGTATCCATCCTAATGTTGTCATGATTCTCATAAAAGGCTCTGACTCTAGGGATTCTCAATGCAAACCCTTCGACACTCAAGTTGATCGAGTTCAAAGAAGAGAACTCAATGTGAGGGTTTCCCAATGCAATGAGAGAAACTACTTTTATACTATCGAAAGATGGGCATGACCCAATTGGTAGGCATATATAATAAGGGGGTGTTTGGTTCTTTCCTAGGAATAGGAATCAGAATGGGAATCATTGTATTGTGGAATGAGAATGGGTATTAGCATGGATATCACTCTTAAAAGCAATGTTTGTTTAGTTGCATATTTTTTATTGGAATAAATCAAAATTTCCTTTTTTACCCTTAAAAGAAAATAAGAGAAAAAAGATGAATGTGAGAGAAAAATATGATGAGAGAAAATGATGAGAGAGAAAGTATGATGTGAAAGAATGAAGAGAGAGAAAGTGTGATGAGAGAATGAGAAAAGAGAGTGTGATAGGAGAGAGTATGATGAGAGAAGATGAGAGAGAAAATATGACGTGAGAGAAAGTATGATGGGAGAGGATGAAGAGAGAGAAAATGTAATGAGAAAAAATGAGGAGAGAGTGTGTGATGAGAGAGATTGAGGAGAGAGAAAGTATGGTGAGAGAGAAAGTGTGATGAGAAAAAAAGAGAACAGTAAGTGTGATGGGAGAGATTGAGGAGAGAGAAAGTATGATGAAGGAAAAAGTATGCCGAGAGAGAAAGTGTGTTGAGGAAAAAAAGGAAGGAGTGTGACAAGAGATACTGAGGAGAGAGAAAGTGTGATGAGAGTGAAAGTGTGATGAGAAAAAAAGAGAAAGAGAGTATCATGGGAGAGATTGAGGAGAGAGAAAGTATAATGAGAAAAAAAGAAGGAAGAGAGTGCGATGGAAGGGATTGAGGAGAGAGAAAGTACGATCAGAGAGAAAGTATAATGAGAAAAAAAGGAAAGAGAGTGTGATAGGAGAGACTAAGGAGAGAGAAAGTGTGATAAAATGATGAGAGAGAAAATATTATGAGAGAGAACAAGGAGAGAGAAGTGATATGAAAGAAAAAATAAATAAATATATTTTGATATTTAATATTAAGGGAGAAAATTTTAGTTTTAGGTGAAGTGTATTTTTGAAATAAGAGAATATTTTGATTGATGAAAATAGGGTAATGACTCATTGAAGAGAAGGTATATGGGAATGAGTTATAACCCAATTTCAAGGATTCATTCCCTTATTTATATTCCTATTCCTATAATCCAAACATTAACAATGACAATCAATAATTCTCATTCTCATTCCTCACTCCTATTATATTCCCCTAAACCAAACATCCCCTAACTATAAACTTGGATTGGCCTTGCCGCAGTGCTCTTTGTGGTAGACAGTCGTATGATCCAGTTTTGCCCAGGAATGGAACGACAAAGCTTCTATTTGGATTTGGTCCACGCATTAAATATGACAAAATGGTTTGATGTCATATACATTACATCGTCATTAATGCTTGATCAACAAGGTATACCTCTAGGTAGTGTTTGAAAAAACATCTTAGGCGGCGATCTAAGCGTTGTGTGATGGTAGACCGCGTCGAAAATCAGCCAGGCAGATGACCTAGGTGGTTGGGCTGCCTAGGCAATCCTCGGCGGGCTTCGGCGGCTATCGCGGGCTTCCGCAGACTCGGCGGGCCTAGGTATTTTAGGCGTAGTTTAGGTTTTTTAATACTAAATCGGATTTGTCGAGGCGCTTCATCTTCTTTCATCGTCGACTCTTCGCCTTCTCTCATCGTGACTTGCTTCCGGTAAGTTTTTATTTTTTGTTTCTATTAATTTTTTTTTGTTTCTCATGATTCGTCGTTGCGGCAACTCTCCGACAACGCCGGGCGCATCTGGCAACGCTTCTGGCGGCACCGAAGGCTTCCCGCGAGATGCCGGTGGCGTCCACGCGACAACGCGACGACGCGTTTTTTTTTTCTGTTTTGTAATTTTTTTATTTAATAAATTAAAACAATTCCTAACTGGGATAAGTTCAATAATAGGGTTCATAAAACCTAATTAAATTATGATCCCAATTAAATATATTTAAAATTTAAATTTTTTATAATAAATATTATTAATTTATATAAAACAAATTTAAATATATAAAATTATATATAAAATTCTAATAAACATAATTAATTTATATAAATCTGATTATATATATAAATAATATATTTATTTTTTAAATAAATATTATTAAATATTAATTTGTATAAATCATATTTATAAATTTTATATATTATTAATTTATACTAATCAGATTTATAAATATTAAAATTTTAAAAATTCTAATAAATATTATTAATTTATATAAATCAGTTTTAAAAATATAAAAATCAAATTAAAATTTTAAAAATTCCAATAAATATTATTAATTTATATATAAAACAGATTTTAAAATATAAAAAATATATTTTAATTTTAATTTTTTAAAACAAATTTCTAATAAATTTTATTAATTAGATTAAGATATATAAAAAAGATTCTTAGACTTGTTAATGTTATATTTCATTATTTTGTATCGTATGGTATAATACTATAATTAAATTTTATTATCATGTTATGTTGTTATATATAATTTTTTCAGGTTATCTGTTATCATAATGGCAAGCAATCCATCTTCGACAGCATCTGTCACTCAACCCGAATCCAGGATTCTTAGAAAAAAGTCAAATGTCATTGGATGGACGTTTGAGATATTGATTGATCCTAAGAACCTCAACAAAATTAAATGTAAGTTATGTGGAAAAACAATGTTAGGGAAAGTGTATAGGATAAAGCAACACATTGGAAATATACCTGGAAATGTATCTGGTTGTCGAAAAGCATCTCAAGAAGATAAAAATAAGTACAAACAGACTATTTTAAAAGGCAAGAACAGAAAGAAGAACAAAATAATGGAATAACAAATTCGTAGAGCAGAGGTAGCTATTTCTCTAGACGAAGAAGAAGGTCTTGAAATTGAAGGGATGAATGGAATTAAAAAAAACCTCTTCCACTTGACCCTATGGATAGATATGCATCGACAATTGCTCTAGAAAATGCAGACTCTAGTGGAAGTAAAGTGCTTCGCCAAAAAAATATAAATGAGACTCTTTTCAAAGAGAGAACTCAACAAGTTCAACAATATGTTGGGAGATGGATTTATGAAAATGGAATCTTATTCAATGATGTTGATAATGATAGCTTCAAGCAACTAATGGAGGCAGTGAGTCAATTTAGACCAGGATTCAAGCCTCCAACTCAATATTAACTTAGGGAGTCACTGTTGAAAGCCGAAGTTGAAAAAACAAAACAATTGCTGAAGAAACATGAAGAAGAATGGATGCTCGATCATGACAAATGCATAGAGTGATAGAAAAAGAAGACACATCTTAAATTTGTGTGTTAATTGCAAGGAGTGTACTACATTTTTAGAGTCTAAGGAGTCTTCAGACGAGGCGCATACAGCTGAACTTAGTTTTGAGTATGTTGACAAGTGTGTTGAACAAGTAGGAGCTCAGAATATTGTTCAGATTATAACAGACAATGCCGCCAACAATATGGCTGCAGCTAAATTGATGAGAGAAAAGTGACTTGGGATTTTTTGGAGTTCATGTGCAACTCACAAGGTTAATCTCATGCTTGAAAGTATTGGCAAACTTCCACAATATAAAAAGGTTATTGAGCAATCCAAGTCTTTTACCATTTTCATCTATGCTCACCATAAGAGTTTGTCATTGATGAGAAGTTTCACGAAGAAGAGAGACATAGTCCGACTAGGAGTTACCATATTTACATCAAATTTTCTCACATTGCAAAGTTTGATTGAAAAAAAAGCTAGTTTAAGGGTCATGTTTACAAGTGATATGTGGGAGAAATGTAATGGTCAAAAACAAACAAAGAAAAATTGACTTACTCTACAGTGATGAGCATGAGTTTTTTGGAATAGTGTGACACTTTGTTTGAAAATATTTGCTCCTTTGGTAAGAGTTCTTCGATTGGTAGATGAAGATAGAAAGCCATCGATAGGGTTTCTATATGGGGAGCTTCTTCAAGCTAAAGAAAATATCAAGGTGACTCTAAACAACGTGGAATTAAATTATCAGCCTATCATAGTCATTATTGAGTCAAAAATGAAGGACAGACTTGATACATCATTGCATACCATTACTTGTTTTGTTGAATCCTTATTTTTACTATAAAGATAGTTCTATTGCTCTTCATGAGGAGGTCGCGACGGGGATTTTTGAATGCATGGAAACTTTGCATGCCAATGAGTTAGATCTATAAGATACAATTATTAACAAGAAATTTCCAAAATATAGAGATAAGACTGGGTTATTTGGAAAAAAATATTAGCAACAAAAGCATGTGAAAAAAATGATGATACATTTGATCCATGCGCATGGTGAAGTACATACGGTGCTCACACACCTAACTTGCTAAGGGTGCCATTGAGGATACTTTCATTAACTACAAGTTCATCTGGGTGTGAAAGAAATTAGAGTACATTTGAAGGAGTAAGTTTTAAACTTTCAGTCTTTAATTAAATTAGCTATAATTTTTAACGTCTATACTCTATATTCAAGTACTAACTATAATATTTACTTTCTCTGTTTTTTTTAGATTCATACAAAGAAAAGAAATAGGTTGGATGCCAACAGGTTGAATAATCTAATATTTGTCCAATTTAATGCTAGATTGTTGAACAAACAAAAAAGAGAAAAAGAAAGAAATGTCGATGTCCTTCTTGCAAAAGATGCTTCAAATGCACAAGATTGGATTGTGGATGGTGGGGAAGATGATGAAATTGAACTAGGTTCCGGGCTCACTTGGCAAATGATTGATGAAGCAAGTGGAGCAGATGAAAATCTACAACCCCGAAGAAGCTCTAAAGTGAGAGAACTTCATGAAGATGATTTTGCATCCGAAGAAGAAGAGGACGATCACAATAATGATATTGAGTTTATGTCCGATGAAGAACAAGTTATTGAAAATTATGGAGAAGAAAAAGTAGAATAAATATGAGTCTATGAGATATTATTAGTTGTGTAATTTTGAACTCATTTTGTTAAGACATGATTTATGTTATTCAACTATTATATTTTTCTTAGTGGTTACTGGTTTACAATGATGTAATCTTGAATTGAACTATTGCTACTATTTTCTAATATTTTCCACCACTAAAGTTGTTTTAGCTTATCAAGGTTTTAAAATTCGAATTGGATATATGTTCTACTATTTGCTACATAATTATGATAACTTACTGCATGTTCTACTGTTCAACTGTTTCTTTTATTCGTATTTACTGAGTCTAGTATATTTCCTTTGCACAAAAATGTTAGTTTTCCTTTATAGTTTTTCATTTTTTGATATTGGAAAGTATGCATTTATTTCAACATACATAGTTAGATCTCTATTGCTATGAAATTGTTTAAGACAACATTTAGATTTACATATAACATTGTCCACAGTCCACATAAAACAAGGGATACTGAGGAATTCACCTAGCGACGCCTAGTCCCCGCCTAGGCGCTAGGCGCTGATCTACCGCCCGACTAGTGCTTAGCGAATTTTAGAACCTTACTTTTAAGGTTTAAGGTTGCAGTCCTCTTTGATCAAAAGAGTGTTCCTATTCATTACTCTTTAAGGGCCGAGTCGATGGGATTTAATTGGATGAAGAGGTCCCATGTCAGTTGGGGTCCAGGGACCATGACTCCACCACCTAACTTGACTTGAGGGGGGATCATGTTCTTCCCTAGTCCAATCGATTATCCAACATAAGGCTAAGTTATCAGCTATTATATTACAATAGATGAAGAGTTGGAAAAAGAAAATAATAATAATTGGACCAACAGATGGAAGCCTATATATTCGTACAGTATCCATATCAACTATCCTATCCAAAGATTATATCCTAAATTTTAGATAAAATTACTAAAAAATCTTTACATCAATTACCCTCTTGTTCAATAATTTTTGATTTGATGAATAATGATTTTCTAAATTTAAAAAATAAAATCTCTATTTTAAAAATAAAAAATATTTTTTTTCAACCTTTCTCTTTAACTCATTCTTTTCAAACTCTCTTTTTCACTCATTCATTTCAATCTCTCTCCTTTCACTCATTCCATAAATATAATCATAAAAAATCATAAAATAATAGAAGAAAGAGAAGAAAATAATAATAATTTGAAGTGTATAGTGAAAAATAATTATCTAAATTTAATAAAGTAAGTTATTTACTCTAAATTTTAGATATAGAGATAGGACAACTGATATGGATATTCTTAACATTTGGATACAGTGTGAAATTATCTTAAATCTGAGAATGATACCTAAACTCAAAATTGTTGCACCAAAACAAGGATCATAAAGTGTCTTGGCAAGCCTCAGGCCATAGTGCAACGTTAAAGCGCTCAAGCAATTTCCAAGCACTCTTGGTTCGAATCCCAACTTCAGCATATTAAAAGGCATTTTCTTTCAATGGGATAAAAAATCTGGGACGTTGGTTATTGGACGAGGAGCCGCTCACACTTCCAGACTTGCCTGGTGGGGGATCAGGCTGTGCGCCTCCAAGACTAGTTGGACCGAATGTCAAACACCTGAATTATAAAAAAAATAAATAAAGTGCCTAGGCAAACATTAGAAGCTCAACTTTTCATTATACTATTAATGATCATGTGTGCCAATGGAGACTAAACACAGATATGTGGAGGAATGCACATGTTACATGTGTTTTTTTTCAATAGAACTAAAAACAGCCATACAGGAGCTTGGATTTTATCATTGTTCTGGTGTCGGAATTCTAAGTCCATCAAACCACTCTGCTCTTTGATCTGCAAGATCAAACAGAAACTAGTAGTTAGACTTAGATATACTGGGTGAAATTGACATTAATCAGTATAGCTGATTAGAGAGTTGGGACTCATTGCTTGTTGTTATTATATATCCAAGAATATTATGTCAGATGAGTGTCTTAACGTAGTTACTAATGCATGTCATTTGTCCTCTCCAAAGAAGGCTTTCTGCATCTATTCCGATACGAGAGAATGTTAACCACTTTAATATGATAAGATAGTTTAATTTCCATGTTTAGCAAAAATGTAAAACACCTAAATCTGGTAACATTTCAGCACAATTTTAAACTTTAAGGGTGAGTAGATGCATGTGATCTTTGGAGTTTGTTAAGGATACTAAAAATATAGCAACTCTTGCCCAGTAATTGAAGTGTTTTATATCAGTGTTAATCCAATTAAATGTAACATAGTATTAGACTAAGAGGTTTTGCTTCCATTTCAATTTGTCCAAATGTCGAGCTTAAGCCAATTAGTCTAAGTCCTGCGACACAGAATGAGGGAGTCTTAAGGAAAAAAAAAGGTTGATATTGATCTTTTCGTAATAGGATTAATAGCTGAAACTTAGTGACAGTCAAAAGAGTAGTGCAATGTAGGATCGCTTTTTCATAATGTCATTCTACCGAGGGGTTCAATTGAAATTGTATAATTACATCAATGAATAGGTGGGCTACAGTATCATATTTGCTTACATGGTTCTCTAAAAGAGTATGAACAGCTTATAAAGGAGATATATCAGCTCCACTTTGCACAAGGAGATGGAGTGACTATTTGGCGATGGTGCTATATGTTAGGTTGGATCAAAAAAAATTTAGATATCTCCATAATGACATGATATTGTCCACTTTGAGACTAAACCCTAATGATTTTGCTCTTAGACTCTCCCCAAAAGACCTCATGCCAATGGAGATATTTTTCTCTTATAAACCCATGATATCTTTCCCATGTGTTTTCAATGTGGAACTATATTTGTAACCTTACAACCCCAACATGCTCCTCTCTAGAAGGGGAACTCAAAGCAATTGGATAACACAACTTTTTAGGAGATGCTAATCATCTGGCTGATGGTAAATGCATATCACTAACACAATGTTTGCAACCAACGTAGGGAGGGTTGCTTCAACAACAGACATTGAAGCAATCATGGAGCTAGCAATGATGTGGATTTGGAGTGTGTCGAACAAAAGGAATAGTCTGTTTTTTTTCGAGTAACTGGTTGATTCGAACTGGTTTACAAATATTAGAGTATGTCAAGCTTCTTAAATGAGTTATACGCATGTACCAAAACCTCCATTCCTTCTAACATTTCGACCACCAAAATGAATCACCAAAAAGTTACTTCAGGAGAAACAATTTGAAATAGATAAGAATCAGGTTAAAATGACCTTGGAATAAGATCGATGGAGTACCAAATTCCACTTCTTTTATAACATGTTCTATACAATGGAATGCCTAATGTACTGTTGTAGCAATCCTTTTGGATAAGAACCAAGTTAATTGACCTCGGAATAAGATCGATAGAGTACCAAATTCTATTTTTTATTTTTTTAACATGTTCAACACAACCACCGAATGTAAGTGTACTGTTGTAGCAATCCTTTTGGTCTAGGTTATCAAAGCTGAATCATAAATTAGCATCAATTCCAACAAAGAACTGAACTCGATACGATAATACGTTTGCTATGAAAAACATAAGGCTTAAATGCGGAACAAATTTTGGTCTTCAACCCATTCGGCATAATTACTAGATCCAAAGCAGAAATCTCAAAAAAAAAATCTGATAATCGCAGACCAAATTCACGAAAACGTAAACCCACAAGAAGCAATTACGAACCATCATAAAGGGTTCGGGAGGTACCTATCAACCGAATGAAAAGGAGGCACGCGGAATCAGGGCTAAAGGGGGAGCGCCTTGGCGTTGTGGATGAAGGCGGCGGAGCAGAGAACAGCGGCGACGAAGGCGAAGATCACGAAAGCAAACGCGAGGGAGATCCCGGCGAGCGTTAGATCCATCGTTAGGAGGAGGAGACGTAGAAGGATCGCCATTGCTTTGCTTCCTTCCTATTCTCATGCGCCGCTGGAGAAGACGATACACATGGAGCAGATTATAGTCGGATCAAAACGACCACGTGGCATGCGACTTGTACAAATATTGATATCATATCTTCAATTAAAAAAAATCTAAAAATAAGTAAAAATACAGGTGTCAATAGAACAAATTTTTTTTTAAAAAAAATAATAAAGTGTATGCTAATGGAAATACACGTATTCTCCATTTTCGATAATTTACAAATTCCGAATTTACCAACAAAAAGGACCAAATGGCGAAGTTAAATATGTGATATTCCTATTCCACCCCTCCCATCAAACTTTCTTTTCCTGAGAGTAGACCCTCTGATCCACAATTCCTAATTTTCTTCTGATTCCTTTCGTAATTTGCAAGTTAGATCGTGGTCGGAATTTGATCAAAATTGACTACGATCTCCCTTGAATTAACCTGCTCACCTATGTTATAATTTGGGTCAAGGCAGGCGGCCGAAGACTACCGACGGTGGGTGACTATATGGCATCGAAAAAGAGGCGGCCTACCCATTGTCGACGGCCTCCAGCCGTTTACCTCGACTTAAACTATAACTTGGATGGAAATCTAAACCCAGGGGAAATCGCAACTAATTTTGGCTGGATTCCAGTTGCGATCCAATATGCAAATTATGGAAGGGACCAAGAGGGGTCAGGGATTGCGGACTAGAGGATTTGTACTCCCTTTCCCCACCCCATTTTCTAAGGTATCTGAACCATATTTTTATTTGAAAATGATTTCTGTGATTCGGATACACGTGATGTCACCCTCTCTCTCCATACATACCTCTTTCGGTTTTTATAAATACGACACCATCACGAACCTCCTTTGCTTACCATACCTCCTCCTACAGTTTGGCAAGATTACAAAAGAGTAATTAGAGCAGGAGTATTGTCGTAAGGGTTCCAAGAGGCGACTTCAAAGGACAACAACATTCAAGAACAACGTCGTTGAAGAACATCATCGTTGAAGGACCAATTTCAAGCAAGAGTAAAATTGGTAGAAGAAGACAGATAAAAATTTAGCGATGTACGTATCAATTTATTATTGTAAAATTAGGTTGTAGTATAAAAAAATATTATACACTTTTGTAGCAAAAGGTGATTACAAAAATCATGTTTATGGTATCAATGGATGTGTGAGGAATAATTATGGAATAACACTTTCAATATGGTATCCTCCATTACTCAATTGGTTTACGAGGTGCTCCACTGTGATGCTAGATTGTACCTAGCTCTTGGTCATCCACGTTCGACTGATATGGTAAGTACCAACACGTTAGGCTTGATATGCGATCATATTAGGCCCACTTTGTTCCTAGATCAAACTTTAGTTTGATACTATGTCTACCTTTTCCTCGTTTAATCCCTTGTAATGATTAGGAGTTTGCATAAATCCAAATACTCTAGATCCATCAATGGATTTTGATTAAAATTTACTGATAGACCTAGACATGTTTGATTGCACTCATTTGAAGTCTTTTGAGTTTTTGGTATTGCAAGGACTCAAATGGTGCTATCCTTTACTTATTTAGGGCTCTCAGAGTTGCTCCAATGTTATAATATTTTTCAGCTTGAATGTGGGTCTAATATGATCTCATATCATGCCCACATTAAGCCTGATATTATCCTATATCAGGCTCATCTTGAGCCTGATATGGGATCATATCAAACACACTTTGATCCTCGGTTACAACTTTAGTTTTACACCATAGCTACCTTATTCTCACTCAACCCTTCCTAGTGGTTACCATTTTGCAAAAATATAAAGACCCTAGGTCCATCAGTGGGATTCTATCAAAACCACTGATAAATTATAAAAATTTAGTATGTACACCATATCTATCGTTACATACTCTTTGAATTACAGCACCACTTGATTATGTAGTTGTAACTTTACTAACTTAGTTTGTAATTTATTTTTCAGGACGATCATATTATTGAAGAAATTCTCTCTGAGATATGGAATACGCTTGATGCAAATTCTACCATTCGACATGAAGTTAATATAGTAGAATTATCCAGAACTAATATTCCATCATCTTCTGAGTATAGTAGTGTGAAAACCATAATAGAAATACAAGCAATTTTTTATTTGATCTAAATGAAGATGTAAGTATCCTAGAAGATGAGGTTCTAAATCCTTGTATAACATTTGTTGAATACTTTGAGCCTACTTGGAGTGAAGAGTAAGAGCATTATATCTGGATCGCAGAGGAATTATAATGCAATATAGATGTACAAGAATTCTTAGTTGATGATATGTAGATTGAACAATATGAATTTCCCCCAAAGCAGTACAATGACGTAGAGGAGGAGTTCCTAATAGTTGATGATTCATATATTCTGAATTCTCAATTGCTACAAAGGTCAATTGGAGAGGCAATATATGAGCATAAATTTTTTGTTGGACAAATTTTTTATCTCGACAAGAGTTCAAGAATGCACCTGTGAAATATATCATTGTTAAATATATGAGTTATAACCTAGTTAACACCTGGGAAAATAGAGTTAAAGTAGTCTGCTTCAATTAACCATATACATAGAAAGTAGTTACCCGGGGATGTAGAGTTTACTATTACGAAATATGTACAGGAAATCAATGTGACACCATTAGGGAAAGTGCTGATCATCAAATATGCTCTTCCTCATTTGTAGCTTCTTTTGTTGAAGAACAATTTATTTCTAATGAATAGTACAAATCAAGTATAATTATATCAGATATAAAATCTAGGTTTAGAGTGTAGGTTTAGAGTGAACATATCATACAGAAAAGTATGCATAGCCCGGGAAAAAGTGATGAAGAGAGTCATTTGAGATTTTGACCAGACATATAGAGATCTTCCACTATATCTGCATGAGTTTAGAGTCAAAGATCCTGAAATCTATGTGGCTCTACACAGGAATGGTAACAATCAGTTCCAACATTATTTTTAGGGGTTTGGAGCTTATAAAAGAGTATTCAAATCTTATCTATGCAAACTGATCAGAATTAATGTTACACATCTAAGAGGGAAGTATCTTGGTGTGTTATTGATGGCTACAATAATCGATGGTAATGACAATGTTGGTAATGACAATGTCTTCCCATTAGACTTTGGAATCACTAAAGTAAAATGTGGGTCTACATGTAAGTGATTTTTAGATCATGCGAAAGTATTCTTTATTGTTGATGCACAGTCAATGAGCATAGTATTAGATAGACATGCGGTATTATATCAGCAGTTAGGAAAGTCTATCCAACTGCCCATCATGTTTTTTGTTGCCATCACATGTCTTGCAATATGGTAACAGATACTGCAAGTACGTCAGCTTTAGGCTTATTTTGGGTAGCAACACGAGCAAACACAATACTCCAATATGATCTCATATTACAATCCATGCTTAAAAAATATCCAGTTACCCTTAAGTGGATTTAGAATATTGACCCTAAAAGATGGGCTAATGCACACTTTAGTGGGAGAAGGTATACAATGCTAACTACTAATTGTGTAGAGAGTTTAAATACTTTGTTCAAGCATACGCGTGAACTTCTCATAAATAGGTTAATTGATAATATTAGAAGAAAAGTAGCTCAATGGTTCTTTATCATAGGGAGAAAGTCTCAAAATGGTATGTTTCTTTGACATCTCATGCTACCAAAGAAATGGATTTAAGGAGAGAGAAAGCTAGACCATATAAAGTTCACCCCTACTTCAATTTGAAATAAAAGTAGAGACATACATTGTTGTCTCATACATTGTTGATTTGGAAAGAAAATATTGTAGTTGCGGGGAGTTTCAAATTTTTGTACCACTTTGCTCACATGCTATTGTCGTCATCATTCACTCGAACATGAATTCACTTCCTTATTGTGAGCATTATTTTCATTCATAAAATTGGAATGCTACATACATGGATTGTATTTACCCTTGTCGAAGTAAAGAATTTTGGCGGCATAAACAATATTATAATTTTATGTTCCCGTAGCCTTGTGTAGCATTGTAGGCGAAAAAAAGGCACAGATCAAGTCAAAACATAACAGGAAGGTAAAAAATAAATGCAGTCACTGCAAACAACTGAGTCATAATCGAAAGACTTGTAGAATGTCGTTAACCCCTAGTTCTTGACTTACTAGTATATGTATACAGGAATATAATGCTTGATTTATATTTTTATAAGCAGAAGGAGTGGATTCATATATTTTGTATGTAGTACATCCATAGTGTTGTAAGCAAAATAGTTGTGTAGAGTAATGTTACTTTTATATCTTTGTATATAGTATTTGTTGTTTAATACAGTGTTATCTATGATATGAGAAATGTACACTAATCCTAGCAAGATAGAACTAATACTTCACACCATATCTAGGTTCTACAAACTAAAAACTTGCTAGCGGTCGCATTTTTTTTCAGAAATTCAAATAGACTAGGTCTAACAGTGTGTTTCAACTCTCCAGGGTGTGCTTGGAAGTTTCAAATAGTCTTGTAAATTTATTTTTAACTCTAACTAAGTTATGGCTTAAACAAAATGAGTGTTGTTGTATTTGTAAATTAAAATTTAATAGGGTGTGATGTTCATTGAAATCCATCAGGAGCATTGTTCTGTGCCAACTGGCATGTCACAAGAACTTCATCGATAGTAGTTAGAACTAAGTTTTAATATTATATCTAACTTCTCCTCGATCAACCCTTCCTAACGATTGTGAATTTATAGAAATCCAAATATCCTAGGTCCATCATGTTGGTGCGGGAAGCATCCGACGATCGGACCTAAGTTTTGATAATGGAAGAGGGTTCAAAGTTAAGGTTATTTGTTATCTAACGTATTTGAATGAGTTTGCAGGAAAGTCCTAAGCGTACTTAGGCAAAAGTCCAAGCTGCGGTTAGGCAGGTGGAAAATCCTAGGGGGTGGTAACCCTAGGTCCTAGGGGGTGGTAACCTTAGGTGAAAAGTCTTGGTGGGTCGAGAGGTTGGGACAAAAGTCCTAGAGTCGGGGACTCTAGGTGAAAAGTCTTGGTGTCGCGAACTAGGTGGAAGACTGGACGAGTCATGGAGTGGATGTCCAGTAGAAAGTCTTAGAGCCTCGGGTGCTGAGCAAAAGTCCAGTTGCTCTGGAGGATCGGTTTGGCAACAGGTAAACTCTCCTAAGTGGAGTAGATGAGGGTGCGTTCCCCGGTGAGGGAACAGTAGGCGTCAGTTTGACCTAGGGTTTTTGGTTGGAAATCCAAAGTTAGAATCGGACAGTCTGAAGACTGTCAAATATTTTATTTATCATGCCTATATTATGCTAACTTTGTTTTGCAGGGTATGGTTGGTTTTTTGGACTAACATATTTTGCAGGAAGCGAATCGGATATGATTGCCTCAGATGAACAGTACCCGAGACGCCCTCCATGGAGCTTAAGGGCACCTCAGGCACCCTCGTTGATAGTTCCGCAGTAAAGGCGCAAGGGCGCCTCCATGGAGCTTGGAGGCGCCCTGAATGCTGGGCAGAGGGTGCCCTGGACGCTAGTGGAGGGCGGCCTCCATGCGGTTGGAGGCTCCCTCAGGCAGATAAGTGGTGAAGGAGTCAAAGCTTATCATCGCTACGGATTCACCATGGATGAGGGAGCCCTCCATGGTGTTGGAGGTGCCCTCCACGAGCTACTTAAGCCCAGTTCGAGCAACAACAAGAATAGAACAAGAACTCACAACTATTCTTCCGTGTGCTGCTCAAAGGACGATCCAATAAAGCTGTAACAAAACACTGACGACCCAAAACTTTAAAATTCTGTGTTTTTCGTTGTCGGTATAATTTCATTACTGCTTTACTTGTATTTCAAATTATAAATTTATGAGCTTATAGTGATTCCCCAAAGTAAACGCTCAACGAGCATGGGCCTTGGAGTAGGAGTCACCATAGGCTCCGAACCAAGTAAAACCAACTTGTCATTTCTTTTATTGCTTTTATTTCGCTGCGTATTACTCGATTGCTTTAAACAAACGAAATATCCACGAGCGCTATTCACCCCCCTCTAGTGCTTTCTATCTAACAATTGGTATCAGAGCGGGGTCACTTCGAATTGGTGAAACCACCATTCAAGCAATTTTTTGTGGTATTTTTTTTACTTTTCGAAGTCTATCGAAATTGGTATAGTTGCCGCCTTCCAATATGTTTTAATCGTAATTGAAATCTTTGCTCGAAGCTGGTGCGATACCACTGGAGTTCACATTTTTTTTTTATCCCGCACTACTAATCGAAGGTCAAGTCTTGGAACAAAGTTTCTTGTCTTTTGTGTGCAAGGTTTTCTCTAGAATGGCCCATCAAGAAGGCTATTGCACAGCCTGACCACCGCTCTTCTCCAGCGAAGATTTTGGCTACTAGAAGGGCCAAATGGAGTCTTACCTTCAAACTCAGTTCGAGATGTGGATGATCATCAAAACCGGCATCACACTCCCACTCGACGGCACAGGGAAACCAATTTCATGTGAGAATTGGGACACAAGTATAATAAATAAGGTCGAAGCCAACACCAAAGTAATGTGCACTCTTCAATGTGGACTGAAAAAGGAGGAGCTGAACCGAGTCGACCCATTCTCAAGCGCGAAAGAGCTATGGGAAAAATTGATCGGGTTACACGAGGGCACTTTCGACACGAAGGTAAGCAAGCGTGATTTACTTTTTAATAAACTGCATAACATCAAAATGCAGGAAGGTGAGATGGCTAGCCAACTTCACGCGCGCATTCAAGATCTTCTCAACGACCTCCACACAATCAAACAGAAGATGGAGAATCAGGATGTAATAAGGTACGCACTCAATGCTTTTCTGAGGAATACGTTGTGGGCATCAATGGTAGACGCCTACAAGGTATCTAAGGATTTGTCTTTAATTAAACTAGATGAGTTGTTTTCCGAATTTGAATTTCATAAACAGACTAATGTACGTCTGGCCGAGAAAGGTATTGCGTTGATTGCAGGTACAAGCAAGGCAAACGAGGCTAGAAAGAAGCATCAGATTGAACCTAAGTCTGAAGAAGAACCGGACTCAGATGATGACGACGAAGAAATAACAGCCAAACTCGTCAACGAACTTAGTGCGCAAACTCTACAAAAAGAAGAAAGGATTCACAAAGAATGACATCAAAAAGGTGATTCAATCCAAGAAAGTACAAACAAGTCCAAAGGTGAAGTTCGAAGTAACCTGCTATGACTACAATCAAAAGGGACACGTCAAAGCCAATTGTCTAAACTAAAAGGAAGCAAAGAAGCAATGGAAGAAGAAAGCACTGCAAGCAACTTAGGATGAGTCCTCGTCAGAAGATTCCGACGAAGAGCTCGGGTAGACGAGCTTCCTTGCGCTGACAACTCGGGAAAAAAATCAATGAATCGGAGACCGAGAGCAAATCGAAAACAGAGTCCGAGAGAAGTCACAGATCCGTATTCATTTCTAAAGGGCCTAAGCTCACTGTAAGTTTTCTCAAGTAAATAAACTTTATAATTTAGTCAATTATCTTATGAGCAAATTAGCTAAATTCAATGTCTGGGTCAAATCACTTCAAAAGGAGGTAACAACCCTTAAAGAAGTAACTAACCCTAGCTCCTTGACTGCCCTCATTCAAATTGGAACCTCAACTCAAGTCCAAAAGCTTGAGGAAGAGAATTCTAGCCTGAAAAATCAAGTCAAGGAACTAAAGGATACGTTGGAACGATTCACCTTGGGTTCCAAGAATCTTGATCTGATTCTTGGAAAATAGCGAGTCGTTTACAACCGATCCGGACTTGGATTTAAGGCTAAACGAAAATACAAATCTTATTTATCCCTTGTTAATAGAACTAATAGAAAATTAGTCCAAGCATGGGTCCCCAAGTCAGACTTGGTTAATCAAGTTGGACTTGGACATTATTGGGTCCTCAAGGAACAAATTCATTACCTTGATATACCCTATTGAGGCTATGATCTAAGGAGAGCCAATAGAAAGACTATTTTTTTATTAATAAATAGAATTCTTTTATGCTTGTTTTTTCTTGCCTTTTGTATACATGCTTAGATTAGGCTAGATAAGGACCTAGGCGTAATTTACACTTGATCAGTTAGACCTAGGGGTTTCAAGAGGAAAATTAAATATCCAATTTCTTTGAAAGACTTTGTCTAGAAGTGGTGGATGATTCTATACCCAAGAAGACCTAGTGTCTTACCACAACCTGGAAGTCAATCCTTGAAATAGATATTTAATTGATTAATTGTAAAACCTGAGTCTAACTCAAATGTAAATTAATCCTTAGATGATAACCTAAATCAAAGATAAAATTAAAATATCTCACAAAAATCTATAAGGTTCCCTGATTGATAACTTAGAAAAGGAGTGAGATGGACATAGGTAATCAATTAGAATAATCTAATTTAATCTAATCAATTAATTTAATTTAATCAATTAGAATAATCTAATTTAACCTAATCAATTAATTTAATTTAATTTAATCAATTAATTTAATATAATTTAATCTAATTAAATATAATCAATTAATTTAATCTAATTTAATTTAATCAATGTAATTAATCTAATTAATAAAATTGATTAAATTAATCTCACTTAATTAACCTAATCAATTAATAAATATAATTAATAAAACTGATTAAATTAATCTCATTTAATTTAACCTAATTAATTATTTTAATGTATTTTAATTAATCAATTAAATCTTAATTAATTAATACTACTTATCTCTAAATTAACCTAACACAATTTAACTTAAATAAACAAAACAAAACAAAACAAAAAGTGTTGACCGTAGGGCGCCTCTCGAAGGTGCCTCCAAATGAATGGAGGTGCTCTCGGGAGCGGCGGGAAAAACTCTCGCCGAAACTAAGGAGGGCGGCTCCCAACAGGTCAGAGGCACCTCCCATAACACATTGAGGGCTCCCTCCATACGGTTGAGGGTGCCCTCAACGTTAATTTTTCCAACGAACAGAGCCTTTCTCTGTTCGCATTTTCTCATGACTCAACTCACACCGAGGCACCCTCTGCAGCCCAATTTTCTCCCCTTCAACCCAAAATGCCTCCTAGGTATACCCTATTTCATTATATTACTCCAATATATATTTTTTGTACATTTTTGTGTATATAAATCTAGGAAAAGAAGAAACATAGACCCTACTACTAGTAGCACCCCATCCCCGGATCCTAGGTTTCCTACTGAGCGGCATAGGCTAGAGTTCATTAGGCATACATTTACTCCATTAAAATGTAGATATTTAAGCAGATCCTTTTTTGCTAAATATTGTCCATCTATCACCCAAATGTTTAAGCATTACCAACTATATAAGCTGGTTTACTACAACCATGCAGTTAATCATGACTTGTGTCCTCAGTTTTATAATAATCTAGATAGAGTAGATGATCTGACTTACTCCACCAGAGTTGGTGGAAGGGATTTTTAGTTTTCACCCACCCTCTTATGCACTAGTCTAGGACTTAGGTCATCCACATGTTCACTTTTATATTATCCTAGTAGGGACCTACTGTTGGTGCAATATCTCCTGGGTCAAGGTTGACCAGGTTGAGTAGGCTTGAGTTCATTCAAGCCTGAGCCTTGATGTTTGGGTTTCAATATTTGATAATATGTGGAGATTGCAGGTGCAATCATTCGATTGGGGAGATTGCTAGTGTAATTCTCCTCTGGTTATGGTTTGACCAGTTTGGTGTGAAGATGAGTCAAATAGCTCAAGGCTGACCAGATACTTGATTGGAAAAGTCCTAACTGGAGGTTAGGAAGATGGGAAATCTTGGTGAGTGAAGCCAGGTGAAAGTCCTGGTGAGTGAAACCAGGCAGGTAGAAGTCCCAGTGAGTGAAGCCGGGTAGATGAGAAATCTTGGTGAGTGAAGCCAGGTGAAAATCCTAGTGAGTGAAGCTAGGTGAAAGTCCTGGTGAGTGAAGCCAGGCAGATGGGAAGTCCTAGTAAGTGAAGCTAGGCAGATGAAAGTCCTGGTGAGTGAAGCCAGACACGTGGAAGTCCAGGTGGGTCAAGGTTGACCGGACACCTAGTATTGGAAAGTCTAAGTAGGTCAAAGGATTGACCAGATACTTGGCACGAGGAAATCTAGATGGGTCAAGGGTGACCGAACATCTGGTGGAAGTCCAAGTGGGTCATGGAGAATTGGACACTTGGCACGAGACAGTAAGTCCAAGTGGGTCAAGGTTGACCAGACATTTGGCACGAGGAGAAAAGTTCAAGTGGGTCAAAGGGATTGACCGGATACTTGGTGAAGGAGTCCTAGCAGGTCAAGGTTGACCGGATGCTACGTATGATGTTCCAACAGGTCACGATTAACCAGATGTTGGAATTGAGGACCCTAGACTTGGTTTAAGCAAGTCAAAGGGAGACAAATTGATCAACTGATCGATTGAACAGAGGTTCAATCGATCAGCCGATCGATTAGGGATGTGCTGCGACAAGAAGTGACCCAATCGATCGGTCGATTGATTGGAAGCTTATATCGTCCGCACAGAAGCATTCACAATCGATCAACCGATCGATTGGGCACCTCCAATCGATCGGTTGATCGATTGGGGAACTGAAAATCATGCACAGAAGCTGAATTGATCGGGCGATCGATTCAGGCGATTTACAGATAGCACAGAGATGCTCTGAAACGATCGACCAATCAATTCAAAGCCTCCCCAATCGATTGATAGTCATTCAATCGATTAGAATTCTGCCGTTGCGCAGGTTATAGTCGTTGGCGAGCGCTTTCCTCCTGGGGCAGCACGCTGAGCAGGTGGAATTCCACCTTTCCGTTGGCCATGAAATTGGCTTGCTCCTTCTTCGTCCAGTTGTAATCTTCCTTGTCTTTGGGGGCTACAAAACCATATTTCATAACAAGAAGAATATCAAACTCAATCTTAAAAAATACCTCCATACGACGCTTCCACGTCGCGAAGTCTCCGTCGAATTTCGAGGGATAGATGCTGGTTCCGGCCATCGTCTTGATCTTTGTGCTTCAGTCGGCAGTCAGTCCTTCAGAGGTGGTCTGGCTCTGATATCACTTGTTGGTGCAGCAGAGCCAGCAAGAGGGGGGTGAATTGCTTGTAAATGAAAGTATACCCTCCTCAAGACTTTCATCTCAAAAATGCAACACTAATAAAATTGAATGAATAGAAATAAAAAGGAGACAGAATTTTAACTTGGTTACAACCCAGGGGGTTGTTAATCCAAGGTGGTCGAACAACTCTACTAGAATATCTCCTTCACTGTAGGCGAAGAAGCCTTTTTTTACACACTTAGAATACTCAAAGGTTGCTTGGAACTTAATACAGAGTTGAATCATAAATTTCCTAGCTCCAGGGGCTTTTATATAGCTCCTGGAAATCTTATCCCGAGTGTTAAAGGCGCCTCCGAGAGGGTTGAGGGCGCCTCCAAGCAGTTTGACAGGATAAAACTCTATCCGATTGCAAACGATCACGAAGATAGGGTCTGAGGTGCCTCCAATGCTCTTGAAGGCCCCTTCAACACGATGGAGACGCCTTCAATGTTAAGGGCGCCCTTAATGATGTTGAGGGCGCCTTCAACCTGCATGGTATAAATACTGCCTTCAACTTGCATGGTATAAATAACTTCCAGCTTCTCTTTTTCCTCTTCTTCCAAAGCTCTGATCGCTTGGGTAATTTCGGCCAACCGAAATAGGGCTCAACCGAACCCAATTTTCGGCCTTCTCCTCGAGAAGGCTTTTGACCCGGCTTCTCATCCCTCGAACGTCGTGCACATTCTTCTCGTCCACCGGTGTACTCTTCCGCAGCTCTTTCGTCCTTCGGACGCACCGAGCCCGTCGGCTCCCTTCTCGTGCCGTCCTTTTCGCTAGCTGCGTCTTCCGCTTAACTTCCTGCGCTCCTAAGTTCCTGCACACTTAGACACAGGGATCAAATAACAAGCAGAACCTAACCTAACTTGGTTGATCACATCAAAACACCCATGGGGTCCAACAATCTCCCCCTTTTTGACGTGCGTCAACCCAAGTTCAAGTTAGGGAAAAAACAAACAAATAGTAATTTAAGAAAAATTACTAACCTACCATTGTAAGCACAAAAATTGCAATAATAGAATTTGCAACCTTAAATATTAAGGTTTTTTATTTTCCTAACTCCCCCTAAACTTGTACCTAACTCTCCCTCTTTGATCACAGCAAAAAGAGTGGGGAAAAAGGGAATCATTTGTAAATAAAATTTCTAGGACATAATTATCTTTAAGAATTTTCAAAGAAATTTTGAAGTCAAACAATTATTAATGTTTGCAAAACATATATTTAAAAGGAATCACTTGCAAAATTACTTAAAAAAATTGTTTGAGAAAAATTTCTAAGTAAAAAGAAATTTACTAGAGGAACTCTAAGTAGGTTTTAAAATTTAAATTATTTTCAGAATAATTTTTAAGTAAAAACTTAGTTAAGAAATGATTTTAACTTAAATAAACTGAGAATTTTCTAAGTCACGATTTTATGCAAAAAAAAAAAATCTAGAAAAAATTATTTTTTGAAGAATTTCCAATAAAATGTTTTAAAAAAATTTGAAAGCATTATATAATTCTAATTTTAATGCTTTTATCAGAAAGTTAATTAAATATTTTATTTCGATATTTTGTCTTCCAGGTCGTGGCGAGACACTAGGCCTTCTTGGTTATTGGAGCAACAATCACTTCCTTAGACAAAGCCTCATAAAGAAACTCACTGTTTAATTTCTTCTGAAAGCCTTTACTTAAAGAATTTTAACCTAGTAAAGATTTTGGAACCTAGTATAAGTTCCTTGCTACAGGATTAGCTAAATATTTGGGCGGTACATAAGTCTTGGGAATCTTTCTAAGTTGTCCCTGATGTTTTCTTATATACCAATTTAGCTTTCTATAAATTTTAAGTTTTGATTTTTGAAAAACATTTGTTTTTGAACATGCAGCAATTTTTAAATTTTTAATTTGTATTTTTGAACTATCATTTTCTGATTTTAAGTTGTTAAATAACTCTAAGGGGCATGATTCTTCTAATTTTAATTTTAATTTTAATTTTAATTTAGCATTTTATTTTTCTAATTTTGCTAGATCTTTCATAAGTATTTTGACAAATTGAAATGACTGAGTGGGGGTGAGATCACGTATCTTACTTACCTCACTTGGTGATGCTCCCCCTTCATCATAGCTTTCCTCTTCTGATTCTCCCCCTTGATCTATGCTCATCTCTGAGTCCGAGTTATCTTCAAAGAGATGGATGACCATCAATGCTACTCTTGAGAATGCTTTGACTTTTGACTCGGAGGATGAAGAATCATCCCATGTAGCCTTCAGACTTTTGCGTGTAGAGGACGTCGGTCTCTTAGGCTCCTCCTTATGCTTTTTCTTCAACTTGGGGCAGTCATCCTTGAAGTGCCCTTCCTCATTGTAGTTGTAGCATCGGACCATCCTTCTGTTGCGTTGATGCTTCCTCGACTGCGATTTAAATTTATTAGTTTTAACAAATTTATTTAACTTTCTTACCAGTAGTGCCGCTTCAGATTCGTCGATGGATGCTTCGGAGTTGGGATCGCCCATCTCGGCTTGTAGGGCAACGTTGAGTTTTGACTTCTTTATAGGTTTTGCAATTCGAGACTCGTGAAGTTCAAAATGTAGAAAATAAACTTTTTAAACTACTTACCTCAAAGTCCTTAGAGATGTAATAAACATCTACTAAGGACGCCTATTCTGGATTTCTTGGGAAGGCGTTGAACGCATACTGGATGGAATCTTGGTTTGTTACTGATTCACAGAGATTTGTTAGTTGCGTTATCAGCTCCTTGATTCTAGCTTGGAGTTGCGCTACCTTCTCGCCGTTGTTCATCCGGAGATTCGTTAGCTGAGTCCGAAGGATGTCACGTCTTGCTAACTTTGCTTCTGAGGTACCTTCGTGGACCTCCAGGAATTTTCCCATAGGTCTTTAGCGGACTCGTACCTTCCGATCCGACTTACCTCCTGGGACGGCAAGACACTGAGCAGGTGGAATTCTGCCTTTCCATTGGCTACGAAATCGGCTTGCTCCTTCTTCGTCCATTTGTATTCTTCCTTGTCTTTGGGGGCTACAAAACCATATTTCATAACAAGAAGAATATTAAACTCAGTCTTAAAAAATACCTCCATACGATGCTTCCACGTCGCGAAGTCTCCGTTGAATTTCGGGGGATGGATGCTAGTTTCGACCATCGTCTTGATCTTTGTGCTTCAGTTGGCGGTCAGTCCTTCTGAGGTGGTCTAGCTCTGATACCACTTATTGGTGCAGCGGGGCCAGCAAGAGGGGGGTGAATTGCCTGCAAATAAAAGTATACCCTCCTCAAGACTTTCATCTCAAAAATGCAACACTAATAAAAATGAACGAATAGAAATAAAGAGGAGACAGAATTTTAACTTAGTTACAATCCAGGGGGTTGTTAATCCAAGGTGGTTGAACAGCTCTACTAGAATATCTCCTTCACTGTAGGCGGAGAAACCTTTTTTACACACTTAGAATGCTCAGAGGTTGCTAGGAACTTAATACAGAGTTTAATCATAAATTTCCTAGCTCTAGGGGCCTTTATATAGCTCCTGGAAATCTTATCCCGAGTATTGAAGGCGCCTCCAAGAGGGTTGAGGGCGCCTCCAAGCAGTTTGACCGAATAAAGCTCCATCCAGTTGTAAACGGTCACGAAGATTGGGTCTGAGGCGCCTCCAATGCCCTTGAAGGCGCCTCGGACTGGTCTAAGGCGCCTTCAAGGTGATGGAGGCGCCTTCAATGTTGAGGGTGCCCTCAATGATGTTGAGAGCGCCTTCAACCGACATGGTATAAATAGCTTCCAGCTTCTCTTTTTCCTCTTCTTCCGAAGCTCCGATCATTTGGGTGATTTCGGCCAACCGAAATAGGGCTCAACCGAATTCAATTTTCGGCCTTCTCCTCGAGCAGGCTTCCAACCTGGCTTCTCGTCCCTCGAACGTCGCGCACGTTCTTCTCGTCCACTGGTGTACTCTTCCGCAGCTCTTTCGTCCTTCGGACGCACCGAGCCCGTCGGCTCCTTTCCCGTGCCATTCTTCTTGTTAGCTGCGTCTTCCGCTCAACTTTCTGCGCTCCTAAGTTCCTGCACACTTAGACACAGGGATCAAATAACAAGAAGGACATAACCTAACTTGGTTGATCACATCAAAACACCCACGGGGTCCAACAGATTTTAGCTGGGAAAGCCTTATTTCAACATTTTAAACCATTTTGAGTCTAGGTAACCATTCCTAATCTCTTGAAACATATTTGTATACATTTAGGGGGAATTTTCATGATGAAAACAAGGGAAAATGGTTAAGGAAGAGTAAGTTGAAGTTTAGGTTGAGGTTTGGTTTCAATATTGAAGTTTTTGAACATCAAAACTTCTAAATTTGGGGTTCCTAAAGATTTAGGGATTCCAAGTCATTGTTGGTGCAATGACAGAAGTTACGAGCATGTCTTTAGGGGGAGTCACTCACTAAGGACATGTAAATTATTTTTCGAAACCTTTATAGGCGGTTAAACCTTCGTTTAGAGGAAAATGCTCGAGGTTGAGCGTTGAAAAATAATGGAGAGTGGATATCTTCATTATAGAGTTATGGATGCTCTAGGATGAGCATCATAACATGGAGTATTGCTCAAGGGTGAGCATTTGATACAGTGAAGGGTATGAGACATTCATTGTTGAAATGATGAATGCTCTAGGATAAGCATTAATGCTCAAGGGTGAGCATTTGGATACAGTGAAGGGTATGAGACATTCATTGTGACGTTATGAACAACGAGTGAAGTTGTAAATAACGTTGAGTAACTCTTCAGGGGGAGAGTTTTTGATGCATGCCAATAGAGAGAGAATGTAGGGTTTAAGTTAGGCCTTCATTACCTAAAGAGGGAGTTCGCCCTCTAGGAAAGGGGGAGAATGAAAGAAATTCTCATTCATGTTTTGGCATAAGGAAGAAGTTGAGGCTATGAATTAGCCTAACTTAAAGGTATTGTCAAACATCAAAAAGGGGGAGATTGTTGGTGCAATATCCCCTGGGTCAAAGTTGACTAGGCTTGAGATCGTTCAAGCCTGAGTCTTGATGTTTGAGTTTCGATGTTTGATAATATGTGGAGATTACAGGTGCAATCGTCCTATTGGGGAGATTGCTGGTGTAATTCCCCTCTAGTCAGGGTTTGACCAATTTGGTGTGAAGACGAGTCAAGTAGGTCAAGCCTGACTAGATACTTGACTGAAAAAGTCCTAACTGGAGGTTAGGCAGATGTGAAATCCTGTGAGTGAAGTCAGGAGAAAGTCCTGGTGAGTGAAGCCAGGCAGGTAGAAGTCCCAGTGAGTGAAACCAGGTAGATGCGAAATCCTGGTGAGTGAAGCTAGGTGAAAGTCCTGGTGAGTGAAGACAGGCAAGTAGAAATCCTGGTCAGTGAAGCCATGTGAAAACCCTAGTGAGTGAAGCTAGGTGAAAGTCCTGGTGAGTGAAGCTAGGCAGATGGGAAGTCCTAGTGAGTGAAGCTAGGCAAATGAAAGTCCTGGTGAGTGAAGCCAGGCACGTGGAAGTCCAGGTGGGTCAAGGTTGACCGGACACCTGGTATTGGAAAGTCCAAGTAGGTCAAAGGATTGACCGTATACTTGGCACGAGGAAATTCAGATGGGTCAAGGGTGACCGAACATCTGGTAGAAGTCCAAGTGGGTCATGGAGGACCGGACACTTGGCACGAGATGGTAAGTCCAAGTGGGTCAAGGTTGACCGGACATTTGGCACGAGGAGAAAAGTCCAAGTGGGTCAAAGAGATTGACTGGACACTTGGTGAAGGAGTCCTAGCAGGTCAAGGTTGACCGGATGCTAGGTATGATGTTCCAACAAGTCACGGTTGATCATATGTTGGAATTGGGGACCCTAGACTTGGTTTAAGCAAGTTAAAGGGAGACCAATCGATCAACTGATCGATTGAACAGGGGTTCAATCGATTAGCCTATCGATTGGGGCTGTGCTGCGACAAGCAGTGGCCCAATCGATGGGGCGATCGATTAGGAGCTTATATCGCACGCACAGAAGTGTTCCCAATCAATCAGTCGATCAATTGGGCACCTCCAATCGATCGGTTGATCGATTGGGGAACTGAAAATCGCGCACAGAA
The DNA here is from genome assembly GCF_018446385.1 of Zingiber officinale. Lineage (NCBI taxonomy): Eukaryota > Viridiplantae > Streptophyta > Magnoliopsida > Zingiberales > Zingiberaceae > Zingiber > Zingiber officinale. The sequence continues at coordinate 93,280,248 of NC_055996.1, forward strand.
GCTGAATCGAACGGACGATCGATTCAGGAGATTTCCAGAGAGCACAGAGGCGCTTTGAATCGATCGACGGATCGATTCAAAGCCTCCTCAATTGATTGAGTGTCATTCAATCGATTGTGATCTGACCATTGCGCAGGTTATAACCGTTGGCGAGCACTTTTCTCCCAAGTTCCTCCACTCCATCTCCAGCGATTCTTTCCGAGTTCTCATCGCCAGTTCTTGAAAGTTCTTGGAGGCAAGTGCTGGTGCACTTCCAAGGTCAAGAGACATTCTACAACAAGAAGAAGAAGTTAGGGTTAGGGTTTCTTGGTATAAATCTTGTAAGAGTTTACTTGTATTTGCTACCCTTTCTTTCTTCTTGTATTGGGAGTGTTGTAAGGCTTCTCCGCCTTTGGTAGTTACCGTAAAGGAGTATTTTCATAGTGGATGAGTGAGTGAGGGCCGGATCCTTGGATTAGTTATGTCTTCTTGAGGTGCATACCAAGTAAATCCAATGTTCACGTTGTGAGTGTGTTTATTGTTGTTTATTCCGCTGCACATCATCGAAGAAGCACATCAACAAGCACGAAGAGCTATTCACTCCCCTCTAGCACATTCCAACCCTAACACCTACCATTTGGTGAGCCCTACTCCCATATTACCTTAGATACTATTTATATGTATCTTTTTAGGGAGGAGAGACCACCTGTAGTGACTGACTTCAGGTCACTCTCTCTTAGGGTTCAAGACTATATCATGTACCGAGTCTTGACTTCCTACATTTTGTCGATCGCATCTCAGAACATTCCGACGATGCACCCTTCTCATTCCTTATTTTTATATGCCCTATGTCAACGTTTGGATATAGATATAGTATTACATATGTTTTATAACATTATATGTGCATCCGGTCTTGTCACTAGGCTCGAGATCCATATGTCCTATTGTCATGTCTTGACATATATGTTTTCGACCTTAGGGATGGGCACGACCCAGGGGAGGGTTACTTCCATTAGTCCTTATGACGAGTTCGATCAGCGTCAATTAGCCTTAGTGCATGTAGACATTACCGCTCAGGGGATCCTAGCTGGAGAGTTGGGCCGCAACCAGCTATTCTAGTAGGAGATGAGTTTTTTTGTCCCGGCTGAGGAAGAGGAGTGATTAGAGTTTATAGAGGCAGATCTCTTTGAGCATCCTCCTCCGGCACAACCCTCAACCTCGACCCGACCCTCTACTTCATTGTCCGTCGAGGATCGACTCACTCGTCTCGAGGAGTCCTCCGCGCAGTTACAACAGTTAGTCTCAGATGGTTTCAGCACACTCCGGGGGGAGATGACTGGTCTCCGGGATGACATGATTACCAGACTTGAGCAGATCCTTCAAACTCTGCGAGGCCCTGAGCGACCATTACCACCACCTACTGACGATGCTCCGACTTAATCAGCCTATATACTTCCCTATGCATTGTATATGATTAATATACTATCTATAGACAGTTTGTTTTGGTTTGTTTGATAAACATGCTTTATAGACTTAGATTGTTTTTACTTTTCAAAATTCCTTTCAAGTTTTTTTTTTTAAAATCTAAGTAAAATATTTTCAAAATTCTAATTTTATTCGTTTTCAAAATATTAGACTTAGCCTAGGTATTTACCCCCTAAAAAGCATATACCTCTAGATCTCAGCCAAAACATCTCACAAGCACACTAGATTTACCTTACTTATGTATGAAACAACTTAGAATGGTGTGAGATGCATAGGGTACTGCCTGGACTTCAGAATGCTTATGTCTGTGCATCAACATAAGTCTGGGCAATAAATATCAACTTAATATTAATCAAATTAAGTCACTCATGCTTAGTCAAACTAATTGGAACACTTATTTAATTTGACTAACCAAGTGAAAGCTACTACCTCTTGGTAAATAGGTAGTAACTAAAGGTTAGACAGTTGTTTGAAAGTAAATGTTTTGTTTACTTATGCTTGTACTCTAGGACTTTTTCATAACAAAAAAATTGTTTGACATTAATCAAGAGGGAGTGAACAAGGGATTTTTTTTCAAACCAAGTTAATATTTTTATTTTTGAAATAAACTTTTTATTTTTAACTTGGTTTTTGAAATAAAAATTATTTTTGACTTAGTGTTGAATTTTTTTTTAGTTTTTTAAATAAAAATTATTTTGGACTTAGTGTTGAAATTTTTTTAAGTTTTTGAAATAAAAATTATTTTGGATTTAGTGTTGGAAAATTTTAGTTTTTTAAATAAAAGTTATTTTGGACTTAGTGTTGAAAAATTTTTAGTTTTTGAAATAAAAATTATTTTGGACTTAGTGATGAATTTTTTTATTTTTGAAATAAAAATTATTTTTGACTTAGTGTTGAAATAAATTCTTGGCTTTTTGAAAATCAAAATTATTTTTGACTTAGTACTGTTACAATAAATTTTTAGTTTTTGAAATAAATATTTTTGACTTAGTTTAAAAATGGTTTCTTGGTTAAACAAAAATTATTTTTAAGTTACTAAGCAAAAATTATTTTTTAAACTCGATATTTATCAAAAAAAATTTCATCAAAAAATTTTTAACTACATGTTACTAAGCTTTTTATGAGATTTTTCTTTTCGACCTAAAGTGCTAAATTGTGAAATTCTTTAAGCTCATTTTTGCTAAAACAAAAAAAAAATTTCTAAATTTTTTCCTTCTCTTGCAAAACTAATATTTTTTTTAAGTAAAGGCTATCTTTTAGGGGGAGCTTTCCTATCTTTCCATTCTTTTCTCTATTTTTTTAAGTAATATTTTTGGTATATGGCAAAGGGGGAGAAAAAAAGTAAAAGTTAAGTAATTAAAGGGAAAGAGAAAGTTAAGTAATTAGAAGTGAATTTAAAAGTGAATAAGTGATTGAGGGAAAGATAGAAGATACAACAAGTTGATTGCACTTTTTGCAACTAAATAGTTTTAATGTTCACTTGAATCTTGATATTACATTTATGTTTGTACGCATTTATGCTACTATTATTATACTTAACTTTGAATTTTGTTGGCATAATCAAAAGGGGGGAGATTGTTGGTGCGGGAAGCATCCGACGATCGAACCTAAGTTTTGATAATGGCAAATGGTTCAAAGTTAAGGTTATTTGTTATCTAACGTATTTGAATGAGTTTGCAGGAAAGTTCTAAATGTAGTTAGGTAAAAGTCCTAGCTGCGGTTAGGCAAGTGGAAAATCCTAAGGGATGGTAACCCTAGGTCCTAGAGGGTGGTAACCCTAGGCGGAAAGTCTTGGCGAGCCGAGGGCTTTGGACAAAAGTCCTAGAGTCGGGGACTCTAGGTGGAAAGTCCTGGTGTCGCGAACCAAGTGGAAGACTGGATGAGTCATGGAGTGGGCGTCCAGCAGAAAGTCCAGTCAGTCTGGAGGATCGGTCTGACAACAGGTAAACTCTCTTAAGTGGAGTATGTGAGAACACGTTCCTTGGTGAGGGAATAGTAGGTGTCGGTTCGACCTAAGGTTTCCGGTTGGAAATCCAAAGTCAGAATCGGACAGTTTGAAGACTGTCAAATATTTTATTTATCATGTCTATATTGTGCTAACTTTACTTTGTAGGGTATGATTGATTTTTTGGACTAACATATTTTGCAAGAAGTGAATCGGATATGATTGTCTCGGATGAACAATACCCGAGGCACCCTCCATGGAGCTTAAGGGCACCTCAGGCACCCTCGTTGATAGTTCCGTAGCAAAGGCGCGAGGGCGCCTCCATGGAGCTTGGAGGCGCCCTAGACGCTAGGCAGAGAGTGCCTTTCATGGAGTTGAGGGCACCCTGGACGCTAGTGGAGGGCGCCCTCCATGCGGTTGGAGGCGCCCTCAGGCAGATAAGCGATGAAGGAGTCAAAGCTTATCATCGCTGCGAATTCGGCGTGGATGAGGGCACCCTCCATGGTGTTGGAGGCACCCTCCATGGGATACTTAAGCCCAGTTCGAGCAGTAGCAAGGATAGAACAAGAACTCGCAACCATTCTTTCATGTGCTGCTCAAAGGACGATCCGGTAAAGCTATAACAAGACACTGACAACCTGAAGCTTTAAAATTCTGTGTTTTCCGTTGTCAGTATAATTTCATTACTACTTTACTTGTACTTCAAATTGTAAATTTCCAAGCTTATAGTGATTGCCCAAAGTAAATTCTCAACGAGCGTGAGCCTTGGAGTAGGAGTCTTCACAGGCTCCGAACCAAGTAAACCAACATGTCATTTCTTTTATTGCTTTTATTCCGCTGCGTATTACTCGATTTCTTTAAACGAACGAAATATCCACGAATGCTATTCACCTCCCTCCCCTCCCCCGCCTCCCCTCTAGCGCTTTCGATCCAACACATCAATGGGTTTCAGTCAAAATTCACCGATGGATATAATCAACTCCGATTGCACCCATTTTAAGTCTTGTGAGTTGCTGGTATTGTAAGGCCTCCGATGGTGCTATCCATTACTTATTTAAAGCTCTCCAGAGGTACTTCAACATTACAATAAATTTCATCTTAAATGTGGATCTGATATGATCCCATATCAGGCCCACATTAAGCCTGATATGGGATCATATCAAGGCCAATGTGGGCCTGATATGTTGGGAGCTTGGTCTCTTTGTTCATTAATCACAACTAAGGTTTTGATCTTGATATCTAGAACTTTACACCTTATCTTTATTTTGTAAACTAAAAACTTACTAGCGGTTGCGTTTTTTTTTTCAGGAATTCAAATAGGATAGGTCTACAACTCAACAGGGTGTGCTTAGAAATTTCAAATAGTCTTGTAAATTTGTTTTCATCTCCAACCAAGTTATGACTTAAACAAAATGGATATTATTGTGTTTGTAAGTTAAAAATTGACAGGGTGTGATGTTCATTGAAATCCATCAAGTACATTGTTTCGTGTCAACTGTCATGCCACAAGATTTCTATAATAGCATAAACATTTAGCACAAGAACAGATTTCTGTTGCATAACCTTGTGTTTTCAACAATTTAAAATTTAACTTGAGGTTTAGGTTGTCTCAAACAAGAATCAATTATTTTATGCTTCAAATTCTTTTAGTCTCAAAGATATTTTCTATTGAGGTTGTTATTTGGATAGAAGTACAATAAGGGCACTTGATATGAACCAGGTCCTAACATTTAGAGAACTTTAACAAAAAGTTTACAATCGTTCAACTCAAATTTGATACAACAAAATCAACATTAAGCAAATAGTATTTCATTACAACAACATCATATTACACTTATTTTTAAATACAAATATATAATTTAAAGTTATTCTTTTATAGTCTATGTAGAACAATCACACTTTCCTCAACCAGTTTTTGTTTGTCATAATTTTATATCCAACCCTAAATCTATAAGCTTTCATTTCAGTCAGTTGATATCTGAAATATCAAACTCTCTACATTGTACATCATAAAAAAATGCACAATCTAACTTACATGAAAATAATATTAAACTTGTAAAAATCTATTTTCAAGTAAAGATGATGGAACATAAACAAATACTTACTGATCTTGTCTGATAGTCGAGGCGACGGAAGCTGGAACGTGGCGCTCCGGCTGACCGTGTGTTAACTCCGTGCGGCCCTGCAACCATAACTACGTCAGTGTCGAGCCAAGGAAGGGGTCCCCGGCGTTGGCCCTTCGACGCTCAAGTCAGTCACCGACGATGTGTGGAAGCAAAGCAAAGCAACAAACAATAGCAGTAATAGTGGATTGTCGCATACCTCTGCTGAAGCTTGGACCCCCCTTTTTATAGGGCTCCTGTAGCGCACATGCACACTTCCCAAGGAATTCGCGCTTCTCCATGGTTTTCATGAAAAGACGTGTCAAGAAAGTGTCTCTGACACAATAACTTAACGAGCCGAGCATATCTTTGATATGACATTAGAAGATTTTGTCATATGATCCTTTGCCTGACCATGCCGCCGACCATGCCGTCTGTCGGCAGCACTGACTCCCAAAAGGATACCGACAGATACTCCTTTTGTCTGTTATTGGGCTGAGCGGAAGAGTCGCTCGGTCGACCTTCATCTTGGCCGAACACTGTCTGCAATTGGTCGAGTAGGATAGACGCTCAGCTGACATTCCACTATCCCTTGTTCCGCTGATGTGCCGAACGGGATTAGTGCTTAGCTGACGGATCTGCTCCTTAGCCGAGTTGGGAAGCTGCTCGGCCATAATATTGATGTGTCTAAATGTAGTCCGCATCACATCACTCTGCTCTACTGATTTCGAGGATTGATGTAAGGCCGAATGAGGTTGCCGCTCGCGCGCCTTTGCGGATACTTGATACTTGCTTTTTAGAGCGTCGGATTCTCGGTGTGTTATCGAGTTGTACTAATGTTGTATCAGGTCTTCTTTATCCCAGTCGAGTGAGTGGGCTGCCCAAACGACCGAGGATATAGGACGGTGGTCCACCTTGACTTTGACCTACACCGTGGTCGTGATTCATGTCAGTAATTAAAATATCCTTTATTATTATGAGATTATCCCTTTCATTTATGACCGTTGTCATGTTCCTATTAACATCCTCCAAATTTTTAACAACTCTATATAATTGTTGCCTTAAGCTTTCAATTTATTCTCCCATTTCCTTGCTCTCACTACAGTCTACCATTTCTTGGTACTACAATATACCTTCTTTGGTTTGAAGTGAAGAACCTTGGCTAACCAACTCAGGTCCTTGAGTTGGAGGAGACCGGTGTGGTACCAAATCTAACTCTAACTCCATCAAAATTAAATCTACAATAATTTGATTTGCAATCACACAGTATATCAACTTTTTAACTGTGTCAACATGATAGTTAGGCCAACTCCACTGAATGATTCTATGAAATTGTAGAGGATGGTCTGGATCAATGATACTAATGTGTTCACACACTCATACCTTCACTGTGATTATAAAATTAAATAATATTCACAACAAAATATTGTGAGCTAAATACAATCTAACTTATAGCCAAATTATTTGGAAATTTCTTGAGCAAAGGGGCCTTGGGCGTTGAATTAACAACAAGTGGTTTTAGCCTTAATGTAGGCTCCAAACCAATGACTTCCAATTGAGGAGCCATGAAACTGTACACCACATTGCACCAGTTAAACCTGGCTAAGTTATTAAAGTCATCTACACAGTCAATTGGGGATAGTATAGGTATTCTAAGAACGCTGCTACTACTACAAAACAGAACAATTGTAAAAAAATACAGGATATACAACTTGTTAGTTGATCTTGACTTCCTTATGTGTTTCTATAAATGCTTTGTAAAGCAATCAGACTCTTCGAAAAACTCTATGTACAGTGGACTAGAAGCCTCATTTAAATCGAGTCAAACTATCTCTCCATTGTCGGGTAGACCTAGAATTAGTGCAACATCTACCTTTGTAAATTTTAATTTTTCCCCATGAAAGATGAAGTTGTGTTCCTCTTGATCCCAATTATCAAACATATTCTGGATCTGACCTCTTACAAAAGAACTAATAGGAAGGTCGAGGATCCACAAAAAGGATGTGCCTCGAATCATCTATTTTTGTTCTATAATTGGTTGAACAGAAGAAATAAATTTACTAAAATGACAAAGGCTACTTTTCTAGTTCATTCTTTTAGTTCATCCTCTATTGACATAACTTGGATATATAACTAGGTCAAGCAAGACAACTGGCACGCCACAAGAACTCCATCGGTAATAGTTAGAACTAAGTGTTGACATTATATCTAGTTTCTCCTCGCTCAACCCTTCCTAGTGATTATGAATTTGTAGAAATTCAAATACCCTAGGCCTATCAATAGGTTTCGGTCAAAACCTACTAATGGACCTAGATAATTTCGATCGCACCCATTTCAAGTCTTGTGAGTTGATGGTGTTGCAAGGACTCCAATGGTACTATCCATTACTTATTTAAAACTCTCTAGAGGTGCTTCAACGTTATGATAAATTTTATCTTGAATGTAGGCTTAATATGAGATCATATCATACCTACGTTGGACCTAATATTGAATCATTTCAGGGCCTTGTTAGGCATGATATCCCAATGCCAGGGCCATCTACTGACCAAAATGAAAATATCAAGTTTTTCAAACTATTTCATTTTACTATACTACTTACTACTTTGTGCTTAAAATTTATAATTATATGTTGTACCTAAGAATCTAAAGATTTGAGTAGTTAAATCTTAATTTTGAAATATATTGACTAATATACCACAAATATGCTATATATCTTGTATGTCTAAGAAAATACTAAAGGGGAACTGTTTGATCATTACTATGTATTGATTATGAAAATAACATATCCACAATACCTTCCTTTCATTGTGGCTGCTCAAAAAAAACTGTTAAAGCAACCTAACATATTGTTCAAATACAATTTTTATGCAACATCAACTAAAGTATATAAATTTTAAACATTAAAATTATTAACAACTAAACCTAAACTAGTTGAACTTTTCCAAATCATATTATTTCTAAATATATCCGACAGTAGTGTTGTTTTGACCTAGTTAGGTTCTATGAGTTTCTAAGGTGAACATGTCTAGGATAGATACCTTTGAGGATAATTGAACAGCAGAGCTTGAAACACCTGCCGAACATCTTTGCACCATTCTGAAAGGAGAGTTTTAATGGAAACCCTAAACCCTTCACTATAGAGAGGCGATCACTGTAGATTTCATTAGAAACTCTTCACATCGCCTGAGGAACACATGAAGACATTTGAGTAGGCTTTCGGTGGGGGATGATCTCGCCACTAAAAGAGATCTCCAGAATTTTTGAAATTGGAGAGTTAAGGAAAGATATTAGGCCTGCACGTGCTGAGAGAGAGAGAGAAAAATATTTACGTCATCAGCATCCAAACTTCAATAATATTTTCAAATCATTTTCAAATAAAAATGTGATTCGGATGCCCTAAAAAATGGGGTAGCGAAAGGGGAGGTTGGCTGAACGGGTAGAATAGAAATATTACATATTTGATTACACCCTTTGACAAAAACAAAACTATAGTGCTCCTTTTGATAAATTCAAAATTTGGCGTTTGACATTTGATAAATTGTTGCTCCATTTTTTGATATCGTGTATGGTTTTATCTTTTTTATAATTATTATTTTGAATTATTTTCAAAATAGAAAATTAATAATTATCACTATTAATTCTTTATCAGGTCAAATTTTAATATTTTATGATTTAATTTCTGCGACCCATTCAATTGAAATCTTGGAAACAAAGGGTGTTCTTTCCTAGGAATCGGAATGAGAATGAGAATCATAGTATTGTGAAATGGAAATGTGTTTGAGAATAGATATCACTCTTAAAAATAATATTTTGTTAGTTGAATATTTTCTATTGAAATAAACTAAAATTTTCTTTTTTTACCCTTAGAAGAAAATAAGAGAAAAAAATTATATGTGAGAGAAAGTTGAATGTAAGAGAAAAATACAATGAGAGAGAATAATGAGAGAGAAAGTGTGATGAGAGAAAAAATATGATGGAAAAGAATAGAAAGGAAAAGTTTGATGGAAGAGAACATGATGAGAGAGGATGTGAGAGAAAATGTGATGAGAGAAAGTATCATGGGAGAGAATGAAGAGAGAAAGTGTTATGAGAGACAATGAGGAGAGAGAGTGTGTGATGAGAGAAATTAAGGAGAGAGAAAATATGATGAGAGAGAAAATGTGATGAGAGAGGATGATGAGAGAGAAAGTATCATGAGAAAGAAAGTATCATGAGAAAGAAAAAGGAGAGTGATAGGAGAGAAAGCATGATGAGAGAGTGTGAAAAGAGAGAAAATGTGATGAGAGAGAAAATGTGATGGGAGAAAATAAAAAGAGAGAAAGTATGATGAGAGAAAATAAGGAAAGAGAGTGTGATGGGAGAGATTGAAGAGAGAGAGTGTGTGATGGGAGAGATTGAAGAGAGAGAGAGAGTGTAATGAGGAAAAAAGAAGAAAGATAGTGTGATAGGAGATAAAGTATGATGAGAGACGATGAGGAGAGAGAAAGTGTGATGAGATAGAAAGCATGATGAGAGAGAAAATATGTTGAGAGAAAATGAGGAGAGAGTGTGTGATGGGAGAGATTGAGAAGAGAGAAAGTATGATGAAAGAGAAAGCGTGATGATAAAAGGAGGAGAGAGAAAGTATGGTGGCAAAAGATGACTACTCTCACCCCCAGCGCCTCCGCCAACCAGTCACATGGCCAACAAGGAGGAGAGGGAGAAAGAATGTATGATAAGAGAGAACAAAGAGAGAAAATGATATGAAAGAAAAATTGAACAAATATATTAAGGGTATTTTCGTCCAAAACTTAATTCTCATTTCCATTCTCATCAAAACCCAAGGGGGTGATGAGTTTCATCAATATCCAAATTTTTAGTTTCATTCCTAAATTTGAATTTCATTCCTATCAACCAAATACAAGATTTAGGAATGAATTTATTCCCTCATTCCCAAACCCCTAAACCAAACGCCACCTAAGGGGGTGCTTGGTTAGATGGAATGAGAGTGGGGAATGGGAAAGGGATTAAAAGTTGATGTTTAGTTTGGGGGATTGGTGGTGGGTCCCACGGACTCAATCCCCCTAATATGGGAATGGGTCATTACCAAATAAAATGGGGAATGGGAAAAAATAGTATTCATATTGAAATCCCTCAATTCCTATTCTCCATCTCTATTCCCTTCTGCGAACCAAACACCCCTAAGTATTTAGGTGACGTTTGGTTTAAAGGTTTAGGAATGAGGGAATGGATTCATTCTCAAACCTTGTGTTTGGTTGATGGGAATGGAATCAAGATTTTGGAATGAAAACTTGGGTATGGATGAAACTCACCCCCTCCCTTGGGTTTTGATAGAATGGGAATAAGAATTAAGTTTTGGACGAAAATATCCTTAGTATATTTGTTCAATTTTTTTTCATTTCACTCTCTCTCCTTGTTCTCTCTCATCATATTTTCTCTCTCCTCATTCTATCATCACATTTTGACTCTCAAGATACTTTCTCTCTCCTCATTCTCTCTCATCACACATTCTCTACCATTTTTCTCTCTATATTTTCTCTCATCACACACTCTCTCATTATTTTCTCTCTCTTCATTTTCTCCTCATTTTTTCCATCATACTTTCTCTGTTCTCAATCTTACCATACTCTCTCTTCATATTTTATCTCATCACACTTTCTCTCTCTTAATTCTATTCCATCACAATCTCTCTCCTCATTTTTTCTCATCACACAGTCTCTACCATTTTCTCTCTGTATTCTTTCTCATCACACACTCTCTCTCACATTATTTTCTCTCTCTTCATTCTCTCTTCAATTTTCATCAAACTTTCTCTCTCATTATTCTTTCTCTCTCCTCAATCTCTCTTAGCATACTCTCTCATCACACTTTCTCTCTTTTCACTTTCTCTCTCATCATATGTTACTCTCACATTCAACTTTCTCTTCCATCTAAATTTTTCTCTTATTTTCCTCTAAAGGTAAAAAAGAAAATTTAGGTTCATTCCGATTGAAAATATTCAACTAACCAAATATTATTTTTAAGAATGATACCCAAGCTCATACTCATTCTCATTCCACAATACCATGATACCTATTCCTATTCCGATTCCTAGGAGAGAACCAAACGTCACCTTAACTTTCATTTTAAATAGTTTTTTATTAATAAAAAATTGTCGAACTACTATAATGTTTATTCGAGTAGGTCCGCTTGTCTCAGTATCACAGCATCGTTAATGAGACAGCTCATTTTCTCCTCTCCCCCCGAACAATATACGAGTTGCTAGGGATTCGAAGGAGGGATTCTTCGTTGAACATATACGCAATCGCTTGCTTCTGGGTAGATTTGTTGGTCTTTTTTACGGTTTGCTGTAATGGCGTTTATCAATCAACGCTTCCTGCTGCATGTCTCGCTTACTTCTATAGATTTAAATTCTAGGGGGTTTTGGTGCTATTGTATTGCAAATATCGCTTCATTGATTCTTCTTGCTTGCTTTCTGTGGTATCCTTCTATTCCAACTTTGCATTCATTGAGGTGTCTTTCTTGGTTTTACATGGTTTGGGTGAAACGAAAAATGCCCAAGGTGTTCAGTCTACAGAATTATTGGTTGCATAGTTTTGAAATAGTAAAAAATTTACAAAAATGTGATAACGTAGAGGATCCCATGTATTGAATTATGATTTTTTGAGAATTAATACAATTTTAATTTGTAACACAGTAAACAAATGCGAACTTTGTTTAAGAAAACTGAAGGTTAGGACGTATGCAAATTAAGTTTAGTTTAACTGGATGTAGGAGAGACACAAAGAAATTTTCTTCTAAAAAATAGGATTGCCTAATTAAACATGTTTAGCTTAGAAAACTTAATCAATCATTTAGCTGAACTTAGGAGGATTAGAAATTCTAGGATTTTTCAAAACCTCAAGGTTATAACATCAAAGGAGGATTTGTAATTGCAATGGTTGCTGTGGCTGAAAAATAAAATCAAGATGTCACCTAAAATAGGCAAACAAACTTGTCGAACTAAATCTGAAGTAGGCCAAGCATTCATTTTGGCTTGGCCTCTTTAGGTGAGACTTTCTTGTGCTTTATAATTATGGGTAAATTTGTATTATTAATTGACGCTTGCAAGATATCTGAACATGGTACAGAATCATTCTACTTTACGAATTATACTTGTTTGGTTAAACCAGAAAAGTTCTGACCATCTTGATCTGTTAAGATGGTGGGCCAATTTTGAAGTTTATTAGACACATTTGATATCATTTCATAGATAACTGGATGGGGCTCAAATTAGGTATAATTCAGTAAAACAGACTAATGTGGTTGCCGCACAGAGAAAATGAGAAGAATTAGGAAAACAATAACATGAAAACAACATGTCTCATATCTAAGAGATTTTGTAGCTGATCTCTTGCAATCAAGATACCTCCGTTTCTTCTTGAGAACAAGCAAATTTTGCTGGTAGACCTTTGAGTTTCATTTGGAGCTCAGTTTCTTCATTTTTGAGCAAGCTATTCTCTTGGATGATCTGATCACGCTCTCCCATCACATGGTTTAACTCATTTAGAAGCTGATGATTTACTGACCGGAGATGGATGACCTGTGAGTACAATTCACCAAGATGCTTTTGCTTTCTCATCCGCGATCGGCGAGCGGATTCTCTATTTGATATCATCCTCCTCTTTCTCCTTTCTTCAGCTTGGATTAGTTTGTCACCACCTGGCTTGTCTGAAATTGCACTGTCCATAAGGCAGGCAATGGGAACATTCATGCCATGCACCACCGGCATGGTCTGCAAGTGTTCAGTAAAATGAGGTCCAAACAGACAGCTAAAGTTAGCAGTCTTAATATTCCCTTGATGCATATTGTAGTGGACTCTGAAAGAAGGTGACTTTGAAGGTGAAAGTTATCTAATGCTGGCAACTTCTCCTGGATGCATGATTTTGGTAGTTTGCATAGCATAGACAGGGCTAAAGGAGGCAGGGAGGAAGGAGAGGTTGTGAACATTTATTGGAGGGAAGAGGAGGAAAGGTGGAAGGTTTGCAGCTTTATTTATAGTGCTAATGGGTAGAGAAGGGGAGGACTATCGAAAGCACTTTTACACCTTATTAAGGACCTGATAGATGTGCAACTAATGCATATACGGTTTCTTTTATTATGTGGTCACCATTATAAACTGTCTGATGGTCATCAAACAGTGATGTGAAATTCTGGACCCTCTCATAACATCACAATTTCATGGTGCTGTTACCATTAAGGTAATTTGTTATTGGCTAACAGTGACAGGCATTTGGCCATAAAGTGGGAGTATGTCATGGCGTTTTTACTTTATTTGTGGATTATGAATGATCATGGCAGTTCTAATACATGCAAATTGTGTCCTGGACATAGAGCGAGATAAGGATCACACCTGAGAATAATGATTAGTGTTAGGAAACAGAATTTCTCTTACATAGATGTTAGCACTAGAAGAGCAAGCTATGTTTTAGGGAGTAAACAATTGAAACTGAGGCAAACAAAAATTTCAAGAAGTGTTAGGTTATTTTATCTACTAAGAATGGCTTTTTTTTTCATGATAATGCTATGGAAGTCACTTTCTATAAAGTGAATGAACAGTGACATATGCACCATTATGGACCCTATCAATTTGAAGGGAGTGGATAATTATGCAACAAGAAGTGCTTCCAAGTCTTAAACAAATGCAAGAGCCTTTCAGAACTACACAAAGGAGTTTCTTCGAACGGAGGCATTTTTTTAAAACCAAAAAATTATATGCTGGCAGGGTTATCAAGATTTCTTAGCATCTAATCTTCAAAGTGCAACCTAATGATTTTTCGTGGTTACATCTACATACTTGTGAAGCCTAAATTCTTTTACCGTTACTTATTTCTACGCATTTTTAATTTTTGTTGAGATATATGCATCATGAATCTATTCTACCTGCTTCTTTTATCTAATTTCACAAGTTTGTTCATACTATGTTATGTCATCTTCCTTAGCTATTGGTTTAATTCATTTTATTTGTGCATGTAATCCTTGTGTAACTACCTATATCCTATATACTACTTTTTTTCCTAGTGGTATCAGTTCACAAATTTCTAGTGACTCAGTTTGAAAATCCGATTTGGTGGAATCCACCTAACTTATTTAGGACTATCATTTGTTAATAATGTTAGATAAAGCATGATATCTCTTTAATATTTTTTAATCCTTGAGAGCACTGCCATCAAATTAGTTTCACATATTAGAAATCAAAGTAGTATCTTATAGATCTAATTACAATCCCTGGGAATTTTAGTCACTTAAAAAAAATTCAGCGACTTATCCTCATACTCTGAATCTGATGACTACCTGATTTATATTAGGGCTTCTATTTTGCATCACATTCTCTTTGGATTAGTATGAATTCATTGTAATATTCTTTTAGAACATGAATTTGCAGTTATTCAAACTAATTTGTGTGTTAAATTGGAGATGATATATTATTGATCTCATTACATGCAGGATCAAACTAATTTTCTCCCTTCTGGGAATGGTGGTACACTAAGAGCAACCTCTTTCTTCATTGGACAAATATCCAGGTTTGGCAAGCGAGTACAATGAAAGGCAAGAAGAATCTAAATTATACGTTTCCTTATGTTGCTGTGGTGGTGGGTAAAATACAGACCTAGTGACATTGTCAGTCTTCTTTTTCTTTAGCATCTGACAATGATCTCCATTAAAATGCATGCCATCGTTATGCCATTGATTATATTATTGTCAAATTGTCTTGCAATAGAGGCTTTTTTATAGAATAAAATCCATCTGTAACTTTCTGCAAGTAACAACAGTCTTATAACTATGGATTTTACAAAGTTCTGACAGTTTGTGTGGAAACTTGTTTTCTATTTTACTGTCTTTGCTTGAAAAATGTTTTGCAGCTGATTAGTAACCTGATATACCACTAGAAGAAACACTAGTATCCGTTCCGACTTCTTTGAATTGCCAAAAACCGAGCAAGAGTCTCATAGTAATATCTCCATTTATTCATGCTCCTTTTTTTCGGAAGATGAAGTCAAATGAATTTGAACAAGTAGATGAATAGGAACTCTGCTGTGTGTTTGTCATCATTCACATTAATTGCCATTCAGGTTAGGGTATCTTACACTTTCTCCTGATGCATCATTTTGTCTCGCATACTACATCATCATCCATTTTTAATTATCTTGGGCACCATTACTTTTAGTGATGCTTCATCTTTGTGGCCTTCATATAGAGTCCTTTGTATCAATTTTCAGATGAGATCAACTAAAACTGACGAAAAAACCATCTAAATTATCTTTGTCCACAACCTCAAACATCTACTTTTCTCCTCATGTCAAACTATCTCCATCCATGTCTGGTTGATAAAGATTTATGCCACTCATCCAATTCCTGGCCTTGGAGGCATATGATTGTGTAATTTCAAAATTCCAAAAGTCTCAATCCAGTGCTTGGATGGAGGACAAACAAATCTTTGTGATTCTTTTGGCTTGTGACTACTGCCAACTTTTCTTTCTTTCTTTCTTTCTTTTTTCTTTTTTTCTTTTTTATTTTCTAACATGTTCTCTCACCCACAGGGCATCCCGCAAAAGGATCATTGCGAGAGGAAGGCATTGTGTTTTAGCTGCTGTGGTTGACACATATCCACAACTTTCACTTCTTTGGTGTTTGCTTAGGAACACCAGAACAACCTACTTTGGGCATCTTTATGTCACATTTTGACTCCATTTCTTTCTCTTTTAAAGGCACTAACCTACTGATTCAATCCTTGGGAGGTCAAGATATATATTTTGGGGGGCCATGATGTGAGACATGCTCTTCTTCTAGCAACTCAAGGGATGCAATGGAAATAATATTTTGCATTATATATGCTATTTCTGTTTCTTGAATTAATATGTGAATATTGGACAATGATCAATCTGGAATGTGATCAACTGTGATTTTGATGCATTCTTATGTTGATGATTGATTCCATTCCCTCCATATGCTCTTCTATTGGGAGTGGGAGTTGGTGGTGCTCAATGGGTACGTGTTGGGATACATGATATTGATGTGGCAATTAATGTGCCACAGTTCATATTGCCCTTTTGAGGTGCTGTAACAGGGATCAGTGATCTTGAAAGCGCATTCAATATATATATTTTTATTGTTATTTTTAGATATTATTGAACTTGTTTTCAGTTGTTAATGGTGTGCTATTTCATACGGAGACTTGTTTTTTTTTTATATAAAATATTTATTCTTATGTTTGATTCAAAAAACAATTCATAAAGTAATATTTCTTTGGAATTATTATTTCCTTCTGTTTTTTTTTTTGTTTTTAGCTAGCTGTTTCATTATTTCAAGTAATGCACAATTATCCTCATAAATATACATTATGACTGAGTTAGACAAGTTGGGCCTATGGACCTGCATGAGTGAATTGAGGATGAATGAGCTGAGTGGGTTGGGTATGTTTGGCACCAAGTGAGTCAAGTGTATAGGGAAGATGGAAAAAAGTGGGATGATGGTTAGATGGATTGGGCGAGTTAAATAGAATGGATGAGATGAATGAGTGGAGAGGATCAGATGGGTCAGAAGAATCAAGTGAGAATGGAACCAAGGAATAGAATTCTATTGAGAAAATTATGACATGTATGTTATTATTCCTAGTTCATGATATGCTATTTCAATTCTCTCTTTTAATTCTGACCACCTCAAGGGATAGGATTAGAGTTTGAAGATTCTCTTCGCCTGACCACAGTAGCTGGATCTTGTGAAGTCCTTTCTGTGCATTACACTTGCCATGCATGGATCTTAAACATACTGTGATTAAAATAAATCCGGTGTTAAAAAAATATAAATTAAATAAAAACACTTAATTGAAATAAATAAACTAATTAATTGAATTAAATGAATGTAACAGGTTGAAAAAAATATAAAATAACTAAACGCATCTCCCTGAATTTTGAATTAAATGAAGAGATATAAATAAACTAAATAAAGATATACGATTGGACTAAATGGAGGTGTTGGATAATCTGGTCGCGGAGATATAAGGCAAAATAACTTAATTTGAAATTACAGAATCAGTTTTATTTATTGAGAGACCTAAGGTTCTGTCAAATTTTCGATGGTTGAGTTTGAGTCGGAATGTCACTTGACTGCTCGATTAGTGACTTGTTTGAGTCGTCAAGTACCAAGCTACTCAACTGTCAAGTGTTGTCAACTGTTGAGTTCTCCTAAGTGAATTTTGAGTGTTGTCGAGTTGAAAAGTAAGTCGCCCGAGTAGATGTAGAGTGTCAGAGGAGTTTGGATGAGTTTTTCCAAGTGGATTCCGAGTGTTGCCGAGTCAGGATGTAAGTACGACAGAGAAGGAGGCTGAGAAACATGTCGAGTCTCGGGATGAGTTATCCCGAGTGAATTTCGAGTGTTTCCAATTCGAAAGTAAGTCGCTCGAGAAAGAAGTCAAGTGCTGGATGAGTCAGGATGAGTTCTTCCAAGTGGATTTCGAGTGCAGTCAAGATGTAAGTACAATAAAGAAGGGAGTTGAGGAACAACAGTGGAAGAATTAGAGGCAGTTGAGAAACAAAGTGGAAGAATTTTGTTGTGTCAAGAATTTGTTTATGTTTTTACTCTACTTATGACCTCCTCCTTATAAATAGCTCAGTAAGTTGCATATGAGTCAATTTAGTTTAATATAATCCGAACCCTGAATTGGTATCCCTATATGAAATAGAGTCTTTTCCCTATGCATTTGTTCATAGTATACATACTTCTGCAACAATATAAACCAATTAATTGTTGGATAATTTGTTGTCGGAGATATTGAAAAAAATTATCGAATTGAAATTACACAAAATCAATTCTAACTTATCTGTTGAGATGACCTGAGTAGATAATCTTAAGCTACCAGTGGGATTGATTCTACCAAGCTTCCGGTAGTCCGAATTACGGAATTGATGCGATGCATAGTGTTGAAACTAATAGATAGAAGAAATAAATATAACATAGAATAATTCTTTGATATGTGATTTACTAAAGTTATGCTTATTTATACAAGTTGTCCAAATAATAATGGAAAGATTAAATATTATATACAATATAATCATAATAATAAATATAATAAATTTGAAAGTATTATTTTTGTTACTTGATTCATGTCGATCTTGATTGTGATATTGATCTTGATTGTGATGCTAAATATAATAAATCTCAATTGATTGAAAATAATTTGAGATTATTTTCTATTATTGTCATTACCCCTGACAAACTCAACGGAAGTGCATGAACGTTGAGTTTGAGTACTTACTTGATGAAATGTTGTCTAAATAATAGATTAGTAAATATATCAACAATTTAATCTTCAGTAGAGATGTAAGAAACTGAAAGTTGTCGAGTCGTCACACGCTCATGTACAAAATGAAAATCAATCTCGACATGCTTGGTACGAGTATAAAAAATAAGATTTGTCTCAAGATAAGTAGCTCCAATATTATCACACTAGATTTTGAGCATAGCGGTTGGGGAAAAATATAATTCTGAAATAAGATATTATAGCCAAATAATTTCTGACGTCGCATTACTATAGGTTTATATTCAGCTTCAGTACTTAAGCGAGAGACTGTGAGTTGCTTCTTTGAAAACTAGGAAATAAGAGTTCGCTCAAGAAATATGACATATCCACTAGTAGACCGTTTATCTTCGGGAGATCCAGCCCAATCTGCAACACTGTAGGCAATTAACTCTCGTGAGAATTGACGATATAAAAGAAGATAATGTAGAATAGTGCCTTTGAGATATCGAGAAATTCTCTTAACACCTTCCCAATAGTGTTCAATAGGAGCATACATAAATTGACAGGCATGATTGACAGCGAAAATAATATCGGGTCGTGTAATGGTAATATATTGTAGGGCACCAACAATGCTTTGGTAGATCTGGGGTCAGTCATTAAAGAGGAGAATGAAGGTGCAGTGAAATCACCCTCAATGATTGGTGTGGAGATAGGACGTGCATTATCCATTTTAGCTCATTGTAGAAGTCCAATAATATATTTGCTCTGAGAGAGAAGACAACCTTCAGAATGTGAAAAAAACTCTATGCCAATGAAAAAACAAGTATTGTCAAGATCCTGAATAGGAAACTCTTGATGAAAAAGATAGAGTAAAGTAGTAATGTCGTTTTGATCACTATCGGTAGGGGTGTAATCGAGCTGAGCCGAGCTGAACTCTTGAATGTTTGAGCTTGGCTCGTTTATAATCGAGTCGAGCTCGAGCTTTATTTAACGAATATATTTATGGCTCACGAGCTTATTCGAGCTTTTATCGAGCCTAAACGAGCTTACTAAATATAAATCATAAATTTAAATATTCATTAAAAACTAAATTATATATTTATAGAAAATTATAATATTATTATTAAAATTTATACTTTTATTCTAATAAATAAATTTAATATATTTGTTTATATTTTTCAGAAGTAGAGTATAAAATCTATAAATTTAATATCAAAACTATTATTTTTTTATTTAAAAGTTACTTAATGAGCTTAACGAACGTGTTCACGAGCTAACGAGCCGAATATTGCGAAGCTTGAGCTTGGTTTGTTTATCTTACAAAGCCTCATTAAACGAGCTCAAATGAGCTTTTATCGAATCGAGCTTCGAATAGCTCTCGAGCGGCTTGGTTCATTTACATCCCTAACTATCGGTTATTAAGATATCATCTACATAAATTAGAATAAATATTAAAAATTCCTCATTACATTTGTAGAATAGGGAAAAGTCAGTTTTTGAGCTAGAAAATCCTTGAGTATGAAGCCAAGTAGATAGAAGATGAAACTATGCACGAGGTGTTTGCCGAAGACCATATATAGATTTCTGAAGTTGAAACAAATGTGTTGGAAGTTGGGGGTGGATGAATTTAGGTGGTTGTTTCATAAAAATAGTTTATTCAAGGTGTCCATGAAGGAAAATATTGGAAACATCTAATTGTCGTATCGGTCAATTGGAGCTAACAGATATAGATAGTAGCAATATGATAATTCTAATTTTGACGACTGGATTAAAGGTATAAGTCAATACCTGGTTGTTGATTAAAGCTTTTAGCAATAAAGCAAGCTTTGTAACGTTCAATAGATCTATCTGCATGATACTTAATTCGGTAAACTCATTTAGAGCCCACAATATTCATAGATGGAGTACGAGAAACTAAGCTCCAGGTTGCATTGCGAAGAAGAGCATCAAACTCTGTAATCATCGCAGCACGTCAATTTAGATCTTTGACTGCCTGTATAAAGCTAGAAGGTTCAACAAAATTTGAAGAAGCAATAAGAGCACGTGGAAGAGCATGACGAGTGGAAACTGATTGACATCGTGCATAAATATCACTTAGAGGAAGCATTCGAGAAGGAGTATCATCATCAGAGCTACTCGAAGATAAGTGATCAGACAGATTATAATCATAACTAGAGAGTGAATCACCACTAGCCGATGAGTCTACTGGAATTTGTGGAGATGGAGCAGGATCCAAGATATCATCCCATCCCTCCTTGTACTTTCAATATGTCCTGATGGAGTAATCTGTGAGGATTCTAGTATATTACTCGGTGATATTAGATAGATTCCTTGATTATCTGAAGGTAGTAACTGTAAACGGGAAATGAGATTCATCAAAAGTAACATGTTGAGAAATATATATCCGCTCAATCGAAATATGGAGGCAACTATACCCATGATGAAAATTACTATAACCAAGGAAAACACACTATTGAGAGCGAGGTTTTAACTTTTGTTTAGAGTATGGTCGTAGCCAAGGATAGCATGCTCAACCAAAGATACGGAAGAAAGAGTAATTTGGAGGACGATTATAAAGTCTCTCCAAGGGACACTTATTTTGAAGTAGTGGAGTGGATAAACGATTGATAAGGTAGACTATGGTTTGGACGACATCATCTCAAAATTTAAATGGAACTGAGGTATGATTCAGAAGAGCTAAGATAGTTTCAACTATATGATGATGTTTTCTCTCGACGGATCCATTTTATTTAGGAGTGTGGGGACAAGAGACTCGATAGAGGATGTCAGAGGAAATAAGATGAGATGAAGTGCTTGATACTCTCCACCCCAATTAGAATGAAGGAAGAGTATTTTACAATAAAAAAAATGCTCAACATGCTTTTGAAAATGATAAAGAATATCGAAGAGATCATATTTTCTTTTCATAGAAAAAATCTAAGTAAACTTGCTAAAGTTATCAATAAAAATAACATAGTAAAGAAAATCCTGATTAGAAAGAATAGGAGCAGGACCCCGCACATCAAAGTGAATAATTTCCAAAAGAAAACTAGAGTTGCGAGTAGAGGATGCAAAACGTAGTTTATGAGATTTTGCTTTCATACAAGCTTCACATAAATGAGATGATGACGTTAAAGAAGTTGGTAAAGTAAAATGATTAATAATATCCTAAACAAGACATAGAGAGGGATGACCAAGACGTGTATGCCAAAAGAATGTATTCATGCGTTCTCCAACAAAGGTTTTGAGAGAGGTGGGTTGGAGATGATAAAGATCCTTTTTAGTGTCCCTTTGAAGTAAAATAATTTCTATCATAGGATCCTTCACAAGACAATGATAAGGATGAAATTAAAAAAATACATTATTATCAAGAGCAAATTGATGTACGAAAAGTAAACTTTTAGTGATAGAAGGAACATGAAGAGTGTTGCGCATGCGAAAAGTACGACTACGTGAATGAAAGAATATATTTCCAATGTGAGCAATTTGCGAATCTGAGTCATTGCCTATTTGTATCATGTCGGGTCTATGATAAAGCAAAGCTTCTGTAAGAATATTATACTCCAGTGTAACATGATGAGTCACTACAGAATTCGGATGTTATCCTGGGTTTTAGAAATCGATGACATTGTATTAGAAGGGATGGAGAATGAGAATGCTCCAGAATAAGATAATTGAGTACTAGATTGCCAAGATGAGGGAGGGGGTCGATTTGATAATACAAGTCCTCCTCAAAAATTTGAATCATATCTTTTATAACAATTTTAAGCATAATGACTATAATTGAAGCAAATATGATAGTGTCCTCGACCTCGACCTCGACCTCGACCTCAGCCTCTGAAACCTCTAATCTGATTTTGATGACCATGTTGGGGAGGAGACTGATTATATTGATTAAGTTATTGAGCTTTTCTAATCATGTGTGCCGATAAAGACAGAGAATCTTACATCCTTTGAGATTGTATTTGTAGAAGCCTTTCATGAGAAGATAGCATATCATGAAGAGTTTCAAGCGACATTTGATCCGTGTGAGTCAACACACTGAAAATAAAACTATCATATTGAGGACCTAAACCTGCAAAAACATGCATTAATAGTTCTGTATCAAAGAGCGATGTCCAATTGTAGCTAGGTTGTTGGTAATGATCTTAACTGATTTCATAGAGTCATTGATAGAGGCATCTCCTTGTTGCACAGATTGTAATTGTAGATGAAGTTGAAGAACCCGTGCTTGAGAGTGGGATGCAAAAGAATGATCAAGAGCTTCCCAAACCTCACGAGAGGTGTTGAGACCAACGAGCATAGGGAGTATAGGCTCAGTAATTGATGAGATTAACAATGTCAAGACTAATTAATCATTCTTAAATCAAATAGCCTAGGATGAAGCATCTCTTTGAGATGGGGATGAAGTACCATCAACATGACTAAGTCATGAACACAAAGTAGCGAAAAAAAATTATAATTTTCATAGTAAATAATTATCATGGTCAAGTTTGATGAAAAAAGAATGAACCATATGAAAATGGAAAGAGTTATTTAGTGATGGCATAGAGATCTCAGTAGAATCTAAAAAAGACATTTTCCCCCCTTTTTTTACACTTTGCTTTTGTTTTTTTCCTCTGTTTTTTTATATATATTTTTTTCTATTTTTTCTATTTTTTTTTCTCTGGTTTTTTCTCTCTCTAGTTTTTCCCTTGTTTTTTTTTTTCCTTTTTTTAATAGAATGGAGATGGAGAAGGGGAAAAATAAAGAAGAATAAAAATGAAGAGATGAATAAAATGAATAAATAGCAACTCTGCCTTGCTACGATTGACATTGCCAAAGTTGTTGTCATTGACGGAAAAGAGTTATTGATGAAAGGAGACAAAAAGTTGTTGATGTCGAAGCTACTGTTGTCGTCATCGAAGTTGCCGAGGTTGCCGCATTATAGATGATGATATCAAACTAGTATGTAGAAAGTCCTGCAGCTGTTGTAATAAAAATTCAGAAGAAGAAAATTGGAAGTAAGAGAAGATCACTCTGATATCATGTTGAAACTAATAGATAGAGAAAAGAAATAGAACAGAGAATAATTCTTTGATATGTGATTTACTAAAACCAATAAACTTATTTATATAAGTGTCCAAACAATAATGTAAAGATTAAATATGACATATAATTATAAGTATAGTAATAAATATAATAAATTTGGAAGTATTATTTTTGCTATTTGATTCATGTCGATCTTGATTGTGATGCTAATCTTGATTGTAATATCAAATATAATAAATCTCAATTGATTGAAATCAATTCAAGATTATTTTATAATATTATCATTACATAGTAGAATCAGGAGTAGATCACCGAGTTGGGAAGGGAATTCGCTGAGTAAGATACCGAGACATGCACTCAACATAGTTTCTTTAAAACAAATCCGTCGCCCCCAGGGCGTAGCGCAGACGGTGGACACATGGTATCTCTGGCGTAATGGCCAGGGGTCAATTCTCAGGAACTGACGACCTGGGGTTTACCCTGTCATGCGCCTATGACCTATGTACCTGCATGAACCTCCCTCTATATCCGTGGGGCCGACACTAGGGGGGCCGTTAAGGTAGCGGATCTACCTTTTTTTAAAATAAATCCGTCTCACCTCCGGTTGTGCTTTGAAGTTCTATTAGGTTGTCTATTTCCTAGAATATAATGGTAAAACCACGCACGCAACCAAGAACTGGTTGTTCGTGGCGAACTAAGAATGCATTATATTCGAGTTCTATCACGAGTAATTTAGCAGAACGGATGTACGACTGAGAGAGTTTTTATAGGAGAACATGTGTGGACAGAGGTTCGCTTCCTGCTCTTCCTCTCGTTCTCTTTAGCTTATCTTTCACTCCTCTTTCCTTTGCTCAAGATCCAACCTTCTTATATAGAAGCTCTTACCTTGTATGCAATGAATGACCAAATTATAGTCATTTAATGCTAGATTTAATGTTTCCATTTATGGGTTTAATATCTTCATTAATGTCAAGAGTTATAGAATCATTATTAATAGGTTTAATGTTGCCATTAATGTTGAGATGTTACAAAGTCACCATTAATGAATTTAATATCACCATTAATGTGGAGACATTATGGAATCGCCATTAATTTCATATTGATGCTTCTGTTATACTCTTGAGAAAGTAGCAAAAAAGATATTCAGGTGGCAAAACGTTAGTTCGAACAAATTTTACCTCGATCGATCTAGCATTCGACGTACGCAGGTAGTGTTCACACACGAGTCAACTTAGTTTAGTACAAATCTAGACCTTGGATTTGCACCCACCCCTGCGCACTCACGCGTGAGGGAGTCTCTCCCCATGCATATGTTTACAACATCAATGCATGTGTCATAATTTAAACCAACAATAAAATTAAGAGACTTTTAATGTTTGACTAAAAATTCATGCATAATAGAGTTTTTTCATCTCCACCTCTTTATTTCATTCATATTTTTAACAATCCCTCATATGAATGGAAAATAAGGTATGTGATAGCATTTAGCAATTGAGTCTAGTATATGATAGGTAGATTTTACCCTTTGAACCTTTCCTTGTGAAGATTTGTTTGCATACTACTGGCTGACAGTAGACATGATATCCTTGAATTGTTCTATCGTCTATGAAAGCGTTGACAAATCTCACCTAAGACTCTCTAATACAACTTAATTCTCATGAGTGTGTTCATTCTTGGCCATGAATACGCCTGATTTTGTGAGAAACTCTAAGAATTGTGTCTCTAATTCTTTTCGAAGTGGCCCCACTTCTTTCTCACATAAGTGATCTCTTGAGAGTAGTCATCTACTCTTCTTGATCATTAAAAGACCATCGGCTTACCCTGGTCTGGTCACTTTTTATTGGGTTATCCCCACTGTGTGTCTAGTCAGTACAAATTGGTGTCCCTTTGAACCTAGTTCTTTGGATTTCCAGTCAGCATAGGTTGGGTGCCCTCTACACCGATTGCTGACAACGACATCAAATGCATTCCTCATGATAAGCTTGTAACTAACTCTCGATTTAATCCTTTGGTTAGCAGATCCGCTAAGTTATCCTTTGACTTCACATAGTCAACAATGATAACTCTTGTTGAGAGTAATTATTTAATGGTATTATGTTTATGATATATATGTCTAGACTTACCATTATACAAATGGCTATGTGCTTAGCCAATTGCAGATTGACTATCATAATATATGCAGATTGCGGGCACCAATTTTACCCATCTTGGAACATCATTTAAGAATTGTGGTAGTCATTCAGCTTCTTCACCACATTTATCAAGAGTTACACACTCAGATTCCATCATGGATTTGGTTATTACGGTTTGCTTAGGATTTCCATGAAATGGTTGCACCTCCCAAAGCAAATACATATCCACTCATAGAATTAGAGTCTTTTATGTCAGATATCTAACTCGCATCGTTGTATCCTTCGATCACAACAAAATATCTCATATAGTGCAATCCATATTCATGAGTATACTTCAAGTAGCTCAGAACTCTTATTATCCCTTTCCAATACTCAACACTGGGATTACTTATGTATCTACTTAGTTTACTAACTGCGTAGGCTAAGTCTGGTCGTGTACAACTCATCAGGTACATCAGACTTCCAATTACTCGAGAGTACTCTACCCGAGAGATACTTTCTCCTCAATTTTTTGATATTTGTTGACTCATATCTATCGGTGTTCATGCCAACGTAGTATCATCCTTGATGAATTTCTCAAAAATCTTGTCAATGTAATGGGACTGACTAAGAACAAGTTCTTCTGTTGTTCTAAGAATTTTAATTCCTAAAATCATATTAGCTAGGCTCATGTCTTTCAAGTCAAATCTTGAGTTCAACATATTTTTAGTGGATTTGATTATCTTATCATTCTTTTGATG
Organism: Zingiber officinale; assembly: GCF_018446385.1. Lineage (NCBI taxonomy): Eukaryota > Viridiplantae > Streptophyta > Magnoliopsida > Zingiberales > Zingiberaceae > Zingiber > Zingiber officinale. The sequence goes on from NC_055996.1 coordinate 93,306,941, forward strand.
ATAAGTATGTTATTTACATATAGACACAAGAGACGTAGTCATTCTCTGTAGCATTCATGTAAATATATTTATCACATTCATTAATCTTAAATCTACATTCCTTCATAACATTATCAAATTTCTCATGTCACTGCTTTGGTACTTATTTCAAGTCATATAATGACTTCACTAATGTAACGCCCGAAAATTCTCGAAATACTTTTATAAATATCCTAGTATTTTTATGGAATTTTAGGATATTTTTACAATATTTTTAGAGTAGCAGAAGTAGCAAAAATAAATAGAATTGTAAAACAGCCTACGCGGGAATTGAACCCGAGACCTATTGGGACCTACGACTTAAGGTGAACTCTAGTAACCAAGTGAACCCAGCAGGACCGTGCTGAAAGGAAAGGGAAACAATTTTATTTAAGTTAGAGTTGGGTGAATTAATTCCTTAATATAAATAAGGAGTTAAGTGAGGAATTGTTATTTTCGTTAACGAAAAAACCTTTTCCCTCAAACCCTCACCGCCAAACCCTCTTCTCTCCCTCATCCTCTCGGCGCCCAAGCCAAGGAAGACTAGGGTTCCGTTCCAAGGGTTCCAAGAACACTTTCCGGCGACGACTCCGGCACGAGAACGCTCCTCTCCGCGAGAAGAGCACGTGGAAGCAAGAGAACCGTCGAGAAGATCGTCTCCACCGGAAAACTAGCGACTAGATTCATAAGAAAACTAGCGCAGGAGGTTTAGTCGAGCATCTCTAGATAGGCTGGACACGTTTTTCCCTTCAATTGGGGGGTTTTAGACGTTGTCGGGTACCTAGAGGTGGTCTCCCTAATAGAGAGGAGAGTTGATGTACACCAAGTGTTCGATAAAATAACTAGTATAGTTTTAACCAGTTAACAACTCAGTTAAATGCAACAGAAGCATTTAAGGTAGTATAGTAGTCTTGCTCCAGTTTTTACAGGACTAGATGTCCAATGGGTGGGCTCCCACAGTCGCCTCTAGGTTCAGACAACCTAGTTCTAGGTTTAGACAACCTAGTAAGAGCAAGACAAGTACTATTAGCTTATGTCAGTATTTTACTTTTAGCAGTGGCACTGTACTGGATCAGATATCCATTGGGTTGGGCTCCCACAGTCGTCCCTAGGTTTAGATAACCTAGTAAACCCTACTAAATTCGGGACTTACAAACCCGGGTCTAGTTAGGGATGCGCGCATAGCACGTACAGTTGTCGGGCCCAGCAGCAACATGATTATGTATTTTCATCTATTTATGATAAGTAGTTTTCAAAACTTCATAAAATAGATTATGTGAGTACAGCACAGCTTTAGCATTAGTTTAGAATTAGCTCAACTCAGTTTTTGTAACAGTTTAGTTTTCTATTGATACAATATGATAGCTTATGTTAGCACTTGTTGCCATGATTAGTTTGTTTGTATGTCATGCTATGCTATTACATGTTCAGTATATGTTTTTCAAATAGCATGTTTTAAAAACATAAATTGCATCGTATGCATGTTTTAGTGAGGTAGATGGTTTCTTACTAAGCTCTCAAGCTTACAGATACTCTTTTCCTTATACTGCAGATAAAAGTAAAGGAAAGATAGACTAGCGGAGGCTGGAGGTTAATGCAATGAAGATGTGTGTGGAAGGAACCTGGAATAAAGATCTTGGAGAAATTAGCAAACTAAGACTTTAGTTCTTTTAATAAAGTTGTTTCCCACATTTTCTAGTTATTTTAATGCCTTGAATCATGAAAGACTTGTTTAGATTGTTAGTACTTATGCTCATAATCCTAGTTATGTGTTATTAGTATGTTTCCAACTATTATAAAACTCTTGTAGTTGAGTTTGGCACGAAACAGTGCTGAAATCAGAGGTTTGATGCGAAATCAGAAACCCCAATCGATCAGTGGATCGATTGGGGGCCCTCAATCGATCAGTGGATCGATTGGGGGCCCTCAATCGATCAGTGGATCGATTGGGAGCCTGGTTTCGCGAACAGTAAGCTTCTGGATCGATCAGCCGATCGATCAAGTCGCATTCTGTCGCAAATAGAGAGTTCAGGGATCGATCGCTGGATCGATCGGGGAATTAGCCTCGCGAACAGAGAGCTCTGGAATCGATCACTGGATCGATTGGCCAGTCTGAATCGATCAGTCGATCGATCCAGACGCTAATTCTCGCGTACAGTAGGGTCCTGAATCGATCACTGGATCGATTGCCTAACCTGGATCGATCAGCCGATCGATCCAAATTAGTCTCCGTGCACAGTAGCACGCTGGATCGATCCGTGGATCGATCAGAGGCCTAGTACTAGCTGAAAACACTTTAGTTCTGCCCTAGATGACAGCAAAGACCTAGAACACCCCTTCTAGCATAGCCACAGCAATTCAAGGGGTAGTTTAAACATTAAGTTCAGATAGTATAGCGATTAACAGAAGCATATTCATTAGTTCAGCTTTTCCGCACATGAATTAGTTAGCCTAATGTAATGATCGGCCTCACAGTCTAGTTAGTAGGAGGTAGGTCGTTACAGAGTGGTATAAGAGCAGAAAGTTCCATACTTTCTACACACACATCAGCATTGAACCTGCAGCTTCCAAGTAAGAATATCTCTCACTTTATTATGTTTATTGCTTTCATGTTTGTAGATAACTAAAGTATGCTTATCTGTGATAGTATTAGCTATGTAAACATGATGCTTTAGTTATGTATGTCCTTTGTTCCTTTAGAAATGGCACGAGGACGCCCAGCTAGAAGGGCACCAGCTACTGAGCCCCAGCATGAGGCAGGCAGTTCAGTGCCTCCCCCCCAACAGGAGATAGTCACCTTAAAGGCTAATCAGCAGAATACTCCAACTGTCACCCCGGAACCAAACATAGCGACCCCAGTAGTTATAGAGGTTCCACCAGTCCAGCCTACAGCACCAGTGGCCCCAGCAGCAGAGGCAAAGAGAGAAGCCTACCTGATCCAGTGGCAGAGAGTCAAGCCCGAGAACTTCTCAGGCACCAGTGAATCATAGGATGCTCAAGCCTGGTTCAAAACACTGGAGAGTACGATGGAGCTTCTGGACTGGTCAGAACATGAGAAGGTGAAATGTGCCTCTTTCTGCTTGACAGGAGATGCACGAATGTGGTGGGAGAGAATTAGAGCGAAGCGCCCAGTGAGCCAGATGACATGGGCTGACTTCGAGAAATAATTCTTCGAGGAGTTCTTTCACATGCGGGTCACAAACCGCCACTACGACGAGTTCACCGAGTTTTGTCAGGGCAACCTATCAGTTGAGGAAGCCGTGAAGAAATTCAACAGATTGGCTCGTCTATGCCCTGAACTAGTCAGCACAGAAAAAGAACGAGTCCGGTTGATGCTCAAAATGCTGAGGCCGGAAATAGCAATGAACGTGGCTGGCGGCGTTCATAGGCCGCAAACCACCGAGGAACTAGTCAGCAGTGCTCTGACCACCGAGCACTACCAGAACAATATCAAGTAGCAGAAGCAAGTCCTCTCAGAGTCCAAAGGGCAAGGAGGCTCAGGTACTCAGAAACAACAGGGCCACAAATCTAACTGGAAAGGGAACTCCAGCAACAAGCGCAAACCAGGGAGTTACCCAAAGGGAGGGCCAGCCAGCAAACAGCCTAGTTATCCCAAATGTGCTACTTGTGGGAAATTTCACCCAGGAGTTTGTCGCAAGGGCACACGAGGATGTTTTGAATGTGGACAGGAAGGGCATATGGCTAAGCAATGCCCGAACAAGACAAGTCTTCCTCAACTACAGCCGATACAGTATGGAGGCCAGCCAGCACAGCTACATCAGATGCAGGCCGCTATAGATGGTCCACACATCAACCAGGGCAGACTAGAAGCCCCTCCAGCTATGACGAATGCAAGGATCTACTCCTTAACCAGAGAAGACGTAGCGAATGTCTCGACAGTTGTTACAGGTCAGATTAGTATTTTACAGCAAAGTGCAACTGTCTTATTCGATACTGGGGCAACCCATTCTTATATATCCAGGGCATTCACCGAAAAGTTAGCAGTACCCCCAGAGGTATTCAGTGGACAGTTTTTGACAACGCTACCTTCAGGAGAATTTATGGCGTCCACGCACTAGCTCCGGGCGGTGCCAGTCATTATAGCAAGCAAAAAACTCTTTTGTGATCGGATAGTGCTAGATATGACTGATTATGATGTCATCCTTGGAATGGACTTCCTGATCAGATACGGTGCCTCTATAGAGTGTCGTAAATAGAAAGTCGTATTCCAACCTGAAGCAGAGGTACAATTCGAGTACATCGGAGAACCAAAGAGAAAGGCCAAGAAGTTTCTCTCAGCTCTAAAAGCACAAAAATTAATAGATTCAGGATGTACGGGATTCCTAGCACATGTAGTCAATGCCAGTCAGGACAAGGACCAACAGCTAGCAGAGGTATGTCTTCCCTGAGGAATTACCAGGCCTAGCACCAGACAGAGAGATTGAATTTGAGATAGAACTCATTCCCGGTACAAATCCTATCTCCAAAGCACCTTACCGCATGACCCCAGCAAAACTGAAGGAAGTTCAGGAGTAATTACAAGAGCTGCTTGACAAAGGTTTCATACGCCCTAGTCACTCACCATGGGGAGCGCCTGTATTGTTTGTTAAGAAGAAGGACGGGAGCATGTGCATGTGTATAGATTACAGAGCACTGAACCAAGTCACCATCAAGAACAGGTATCCTCTTCCCAGAATAGATGACCTGTTCGATCAGCTAAAGGGAGCAGCAGTGTTCTCTAAGATAGATCTCAGATCAGGTTATCATCAAGTGAAAGTTAAAGAAGGGGATGTACCCAAGACAGCATTCAGGACTAGATACGGACACTACGAGTTCGTAGTCATGCCCTTTGGCGTGACAAATACTCCAGCTACTTTCATGGACCTCATGAATAGAGTATTCAGAGACTACCTAGATAGATTTGTTATTGTGTTTATCGATGATATTCTTATCTATTCAGGAACTCAGGAAGAACACGCAGAGCACCTGAGAATAGTATTACAGACCCTTCAGCAGAACCAGCTGTACGCCAAGTTCACGAAATGTGAATTTTGGCTTGATCAGGTGTCCTTTCTGGGTCACATCATCTCCAAGGATGGTATTATGGTAGACCCCAGCAAAATAGAAGCTGTGAGTAACTGGAAAAGACCCAAGAATGCCAGTGAGATCAGGAGCTTTTTGGGACTAGCAGGTTATTACAGAAAGTTTGTAGAGGATTTCTCCAGAATAGCCTCCCCACTAACAGCTCTTACCAGAAAGAACAAAAAATTTCAGTGGACAGAGGACTGTGAGAACAGCTTCAGTGAGTTAAAGAGGAGATTGACCAGTGCTCCCAATCTGGCTCTACCAGAAAACACAGACAGTTTTGACATTTATAGTGATGCCTCTAAATTAGGACTAGGAGCAGTACTGATGCAAAATGGCAAGGTGATCGCCTATGCCTCCAGACAACTCAAGGAATATGAGAAGAATTACCCTACTCATGACCTTGAGCTTGCAGTAGTAGTATTTGCTCTCAAAATTTGGAGAAATTACTTGTATGGAGCTCAGTGCAGAGTATATACAGATCATCAGAGTCTGAAGTACTTCTTCACTCAGAAGGATCTGAATATGCGACAGCGTAGATGGCTTGAGCTGGTCAAAGATTATAACATAGACATCCTCTACCACCCAGGAAAAGCCAATAAGGTGGCAGACGCACTTAGCAGAAAGTCCGATGCTACCTTACTATCCCTAGCAACTATGTCACCGCTCCTACAGAAAGAGATCACAAATTTTGATCTCGAACTTATAGTGGGGCAGCTCTCTACTATGACATTAGCATCTACCCTGCTTGGTGACATCCAGACAGCTCAGGAGCAGGATCCTGAAATTCAGAAAATCAAGCAGGGGTTAGCAGAATCCGAAAGTAGAGAATTCAGAGTGTCCGATAGTGGGGTATTATACTTCGGTGACAGACTCTGTGTTCCAGATCAGGAGGAACTAAAGAGGAAGATTTTAGACGAGACTCACAGGACTCCTTATGCGATGCATCCAGGTTCCACCAAGATGTACCAAGATCTAAAGAAACGTTTTTGGTGGCCCGGGATGAAAAGAGACATCGCTAGATACGTTAGCACCTGTCTGACCTATCAGAGGGTCAAGGCAGAACATCAGCGACCAGGAGGAGTTCTGCAGCCTATCCAGATCCCAGAGTAGAAGTGGGAAGACATTTCTATGGATTTTATAGTGGGACTACCCAGAACCACGAATGGTTTTGATACCATCTGGGTAATAGTTGACAGGTTAACTAAATCAGCCCACTTCTTAGCTATCAGGATATCCTACTCCATGGAACAGCTAGCTCAGTTGTATCTAAAGGAGATCGTTAGACTACATGGAGTCCCACGGACCATCATTTCAGACAGAGACAGTAGGTTCACATCACACTTCTGGGAGTGTGTGCAGTCAGCATTGGGCACTAAGTTGAAATTTAGCACAGCTTTCCATCCTCAAACAGATGGTCAGACGGAGCGAGTAAATCAGGTACTCAAAGATATGCTCCGAGCATGTGCCCTAGACTTCAAGGGAAGTTGGTGCAAATATCTGAGTTTAGCAGAATTTGCATACAACAATAGCTATCAGGCCACTATCGGTATGGCACCTTACGAGGCTCTCTACGGGCGGAGGTGTAGATCTCCAATCTGCTGGTATGAGAGTGGTGAACAGAAAGAACTAGAACTTCAGACAGATCTAGTAGCAGATACCATAGCAGCTATATAGCAGATCTGCCAGAGGATAGAGACAGCTCAGAGCCGCCAGAAAAGCTATGCTGATACACGGCGCAGACCCTTAGAGTTTTCAGTTGGGGATTCAGTATTTCTCAGAGTGGCTCCCATGAAGGGAGTAATGCGTTTTGGGAAGAAGGGCAAACTAAGTCCGAGATATGTGGGACCATACCTTATCACTAGAAGAGTTGGCAAAGTAGCATATGAGCTAGAGCTACCACAGGAGATGTCAGCCATCCATAATGTATTTCATGTCTCTATGCTGAAGAAGCATATCCCAGATGCCACCCAGGTGATTGAACCCCAGTCGGTACCAGTCCGCGAAGACCTCAGCTATGACAGTCGGCCTATTCAGATAATAGACCGAGCAGTTAAGAAATTGCGGAACAAGGAGGTACCATTAGTAAAAGTTATTTGGCAAAATCACACAGCAGAAGAGGCAACTTGGGAGACAGAAGCTAGTACGAGACAGAAGTACTCAGAGTTATTCTAAGTTCGAGGACGAACTTTTTATAAGGTATGGGGGATTGTAACACCCGAAAATTCTCGAAATACTTTTATAAATATCCTAGTATTTTTCTAGAATTTTAGGATATTTTTACAATATTTTTAGAGTAGCAGAAGTAGCAAAAATAAATAGAATTGTAAAACAGCCTACGCGGGAATTGAACCCGAGACCTATTGGGACCTACGACTTAAGGTGAACTCTAGTAACCAAGTGAACCCAGCAGGGCCGTGCTGAAAGGAAAGGGAAACAATTTTATTTAAATTAGAGTTGGGTGAATTAATTCCTTAATATAAATAAGGAGTTAAGTGAGGAATTGTTATTTTCGTTAACGAGAAAACCTTTTCCCTAAACCCTCACCGTCGAACCCTCTTCTCTCCCTTATCCTCTCGGCGCCCAAGCCAAGGAAGACTAGGGTTCCGTTCCAAGGGTTCCAAGAACACTTTCCGGCGACGACTCCGGCACGAGAACGCTCCTCTCCGCGAGAAGAGCACGTGGAAGCAAGAGAACCGTCGAGAAGATCGTCTCCACCGGAAAACTAGCGACTAGATTCGTAAGAAAACTAGCGCAGGAGGTAAGAAACCCCTCACCTGCAGTATAAGTAGCTTTCGTATGATTGTGTGCCTTTAAAATTAGTTATATGCAGATTGTTGTCAACATACAGGGTGTATTTAACCCTCCTCACAGGTTTAGGGTTTAGTCGAGCATCTCTAGATGGGCCGGACACGTTTTTCCCTTCAATTGGGGGTTTTAGACGTTGTCGGGTGCCTAGAGGTGGTCTCCCTAATAGAGATGAGAGTTGATGTACACCAAGTGTTCGATAAAATAACTAGTATAGTTTTAACCAGTTAACAACTCAGTTAAATGCAACAGAAGCATTTAAGGTAGTATAGTAGTCTTGCTCCAGTTTTTACAGGACTAGATGTCCAATGGGTGGGCTCCCACAGTCGCCTCTAGGTTCAGACAACCTAGTTCTAGGTTTAGACAACCTATTAAGAGCAAGACAAGTACTATTAGCTTATGTCAGTATTTTACTTTTAGCAGTGGCACTGTACTGGATCAGATATCCATTAGGTTGGGCTCTCACAATCGTCCCTAGGTTTAGATAACCTAGTAAACCCTACTAAATTCGGGACTTACAAACCCGGGTCTAGTTAGGGATGCGCGCATAGCACATACAGTTGTCGGGCCCAGCAGCAACATGATTATGTATTTTCATCTATTTATGATAAGTAGTTTTCAAAACTTCACAAAATAGATTATGTGAGTATAGCACATCTTTAGCATTAGTTTAGAATTAGCTCAACTCAGTTTTTGTAACAGTTTAGTTTTCTATTGATACAATATGATAGCTTATGTTAGCACTTGTTGCCATGATTAGCTTGTTTGTATGCCATGCTATGCTGTTACATGTTCAGTATATGTTTTTCAAATAGCATGTTTTAAAAACATAAATTGCATCGTATGCATGTTTTAGTGAGGTAGATGGTTTCTTACTAAGCTCTTAAGCTTACAGATACTCTTTTCCTTATATTGCAGATAAAGGTAAAGGAAAGATAGACTAGCGGAGGCTGGAGGTTAATGCAATGAAGATGTGTGTGGAAGGAACCTGGAATAAAGATCTTGGAGAAATTAGCAAACTAAGACTTTAGTTCTTTTAATAAAGTTATTTCCCGCATTTTCTAGTTATTTTAATGCCTTGAATCATAAAAGACTTGTTTAGATTGTTAGTACTTATGCTCATAATCCTAGTTGTGTTTTATTAGTATGTTTCCAACTATTATAGAACTCTTGTAGTTGAGTTTGGCACGAAACAGTGCTGAAATCAGAGGTTTGCTGCGAAATCAGAAACCCCAATCGATCAGTGGATCGATTGGGGGCCCTCAATCGATCAGCGGATCGATTGGGAGCCTGGTTTCGCGAACAGTAAGCTTCTGGATCGATCAGCAAATCGATCCAGTCGTATTCTGTCGCAAACAGAGAGTTCAGGGATCGATCGCTGGATCGATCGGGGAATTAGCCTCGCGAACAAAGAGCTCTGGAATCGATCACTGGATCGATTGGCCAGTCTGGATCGATCAGTCGATCGATCCAGACGCTAATTCCCGCGTACAGTAGGGTCCTGAATCAATCACTGGATCGATTGCCTAACCTGGATCGATCAGCCGATCGATCCAAATTAGTCTCCGTGCACAGTAGCACGCTGGATCGATCCGTGGATCGATCAGAGGCCTAGTACTAGCGGAAAACACTTTAGTTCAGCCCCAGATGACAGCAAAGACCTAGAACACCCCTTCTAGCATAGCCACAGCAATTCAAGGGGTAGTTTAAACATTAAGTTCAGATAGTATAGCGATTAACAGAAGCATATTCATTAGTTTAGCAAAATTTTCATTAGTTCAGCTTTTCCACACATGAATTAGTTAGCTTAATGTAATGATCAGCCTCACAGTCTAGTTAGTAGGAGGTGGGTTGTTACAACTAATCTACAAATCTTATTTTTCTGTCCTGGTACAAAAAACCCATCAGGTTACTCCATGTAAATTTTCTCTTTTAAATCCTTATTTAAAAAGATTATCTTTACATCCATTTGATGTATTTTGAGATTCCATAGAGCGACTATAGTTAACAATACTCTAATGGAAGTTATTCTCGACACCGAAAAATACATATCAAAGTAATTAAGACCTTCTCATTGTCGGTATCATTTGATTACCAATCTAGCCTTGTACTTATCAATTGTGTCATCTGACGTCATGTACTTCTTGAAGATCCGCTTGTAACCTAGTGGTTTACTTCCTGAAGAAAGATCCACAGGTTCTCAAGTGTAATTTTACAAGATAAATTCTATCTCAGATGTAATTGTCTTTCTCCAGTGAGGTCCATCAGAAGAGCTTACTGCTTCTGAGTAACTTCGGGGCTCACTTTTCAACATGAAAGTGATAAAATATGATCGATAGGATTTTTCTACCCAGGCTTTTTTGCTCCATCTAAGCTCAACCTCGACTGGTTCCTCATCATCATCTTCACTTTGTGTTTCATATGCTCATTTTAAGGAGCTAGCTTCCTCTCGGGTCTAATACTGAAACACATGCTTAAGAACTAGGCATTTCTCAGTTCTATTATCGAGTTCTTGTGTATATCCGGTATTTGTGGCTCATACACAAAAAATCGATATACATTGCTATTATATGCATATCCAATAATATACAATTAACAGTCTTTGGTCATATCTTAATCCTTTTCAGATTAGGTACCAAAACTTTAGCAAGACACCTCCACATTCATAAATATTTATAGGATAGTTGTCTTCCATTCCACAACTCATAAGGGCTCTTATCTATTTTTTTCTGAGGCGCCTTATTTAAAAGGTAATTAGCTGTTAACACAGCTTCCTCCCACATGAACTCTGGCAGCCTAGAGGTTAATAGAAGAGCATTCATCATCTCCTTTAGAGTAAGATTTTTCCCTCTTCGAGTTTTGACCGTACTTGACCACGTTGGCTTTCACAGTAGTCTGAGAGAATAATTTCCTCTCTGAACTCTTATTGCCTTCTTCAATTCGAAGTCTAGCCACAATTTCTTCCATGTTTATCTCCTTCCGCTTGTACTTCAGGTAGTTCTTGAAGTCTTTTAGCTAGGAGGCAGCTTCTCAATGATAGTAGCCACCTGGAAGGTTTCACTTAGAATCATCCCTTCTGAGTGAATCTCATGCAAGATCACCTGAAGCTCCTAGACTTGGCTGATCACCGTCTTGGAGTCAACCAACTTGTAATCCAGGAATCGATCCACAATGAATTTCTTGGCTCCTGTATCCTCCGTCTTGTATTTCTTGTTCAGGGACTCCCACAACTCTTTAGTCATTTTCTTTGTGCTATACACAACATACAACGAGTCGACAAGGCAGTTGAAGATGTAGTTTCGGCAAAGGAACTCAGAATGAGTCCGTACTTCCACTGTATTGATGGTTTAGGCATTAGTATCCTTAGCACGCTTAAGAGGGTCCTCGGTCAAGAACCGAGCCAGATTGAGCATGGTCAAATAGAAGAGTATCTTCTACTGCCATCTCTTGAAGTTCAATCTAGTGAATTTCTCTGGCCTTTCCCCATAGTTGATTGACACAATTCTAATCGGGACAAAGGGAGCATTCATGTGTTGAGTATGTTGTATCTCAATACTTTGTTCTGTGGTCATTTCAATATAATGAGATCTGTTTCAAGATTGTTGGACAATCTGTGGTCGGAGATATTGAAAAAATTACTGAATTGAAATTACACAAAATCAATTCTAACTTATCTGTTGAGATGACTTGAGAGGATAATCTCAGGCTGCCAACAGGGTTGGTTCTGCCAAGCTTCCGGTGGTCCGAGTTGTGGAGTTGATGCAGTGCATAGAACTCGGGAGTCGATCGCCGAGTTGGGAAGGAAATTCACTAAGTAAGATATCGAGGTTTGTGCTCAACGTAGTTTCTTTGAAACAGATTCACTCCACCTCCGGTTGTGCTTCGAGGTTCTCTCGGGTCGTCTGTTTCCCAGGATACAATGGTAAAACCATGCGTGCAACCAAGCACTAGTTGTTCGTGGCAAATTGAGAATGCACCTGAGTGTTATCACAAGTAGTTCAGTTGAATGGATGCACGACTAAGAGAATTTTTATGGGAGAACACGGGTAGACAGAGGTTCGCTTCCTACTCTCTCTTTCGCTTATCTTACGCTCCTCTTTCCTTTGCTCAAAATCTAGCCTCCTTATATAGGAGTTCTTATCTTGTCTGCAATGAATTATCAAATTATAGTCATTTAATGTCATCATTAATGGGTTTAATGTCTTTATTAATATGGAGACGTTACAGAACCATTATTAATGAGTTTAAAATCGTCATTAATGTTGAGACGTTATGAAGTCACCATTAATGAGTTTAATGTCGTCAATAATGTCAAGACGTTACGGAATCGTCATTAATTTATATTAATGCTTATGTTACACTCTCGAACAGGTAGCAAAAAGATATTCAGGTGGCAAACTGTTGGTTTATTCTTTTAGGCAAATTTTGCCTTGATCGGTTTGACATTCGATGTGTGTAGGTCATACTCGCACACGAGTTAACTTGGTTCAGTACAAATCTAGACCATGGATTTGCACATATCCCTGCGCATCCACGAGTGAAAAACTTTCTCCCTATATATATATATATATATATATATATATATATATATATATATATATATATATATATATATATATATATATATCATAATTTAAATCAACAATACAATTAAGAAACGTCTAATGTAAAACTAAAAATCTATATATAATAGAATTTCTTTATCTCCCCTTAACATTAATTTACATTGAAAGTTTGAATATGGAACACTTCTGATTTTTCATTCACATGTTTAACCGAAGGTACTTAACTGAGCTGGATGAACACCACAAAAAAACAATAATTTAGGGACGAAAGTTTGGGACGAAAAATTTTCGTCCCAAAATCGCAACAATTTTGGCGACAAACACAAAATTTGATCCAAATTAGAAACGAAATCTGCAACAAAATATTTTCGTCGCAAATTCCCAACGAACATTATTTTCGTTGCAAAATTCGTCCCAGATTCTGGGACGAATCCAGGGTTCGTTCCAGAATCGAAATATATTTCAGAAAAAAATGAAAAAAATGGGTCAAAATCTGGGACGAATCTTGGAAGGCATAAATCATTCGGAAGGCATAAATATGGACCTAATGATCTCGGAATTTCATGAAACAAGTTTCTATGGATTCCTAATTTTCTCATGATCATAAAATATCCTAAATTTGAAATTTAATCTAATAAATTAAGTGTGGTGATTTTTTAACATGAATATGACCTAATTTGTAATAAAAAATTCACCGCACTCAATATAATATGTTAAAATTATGGATGAAGATATTTTTAAGATTATAAGAAAATTAGGAACCTATAGAAACTTATTTCATGAAATTCCGAGATCGTTAGGTCCATATTTAGTGAAACATAGATAGTTTAGTATTAATTAAGTATGTTAGCGTTTAACACATGCTTGAATATGTGTTTAAAACTAAAAATATAGATCTACAAATGTCAGAATTTCATGAAACAAGAGTCTATAAGTTTCTTATTTTCCCTTATTCATAAATATATCCTCTTCCTTAATTTTAAAATAATATATTGTGTTTCGTGTTTTTTTACCTGAATTAGGTCAAATTTGAGTTAAAAAATCACCACGCTAAATATATGAGATTAAAAGTATGGATGAGGGTATTTTTAAGATCATGAGAAAATTAGGAACCCAAAGAAACTTGTTTCATGAAATTCCGAGATCGTTAGGTCCATATATAGGCCTTCCAAATGATTTTTCTTTTAATTTTTATTTTTCTTAAATTTGGGACGAATCCAGGAATTCGTCCCAAAATTTGGGACAAATTTCTGGATTCGTCCCAGATTTTGGGACGAATCTGGAATTCGTCCCAAATTTAAAAAAATAAAAAATAAAAGAAAATTTATTTGGAAGGCCTATATATGGACCTAACGATCTCGGAATTTCATGAAACAAGTTTCTATGGGTTCCTAATTTTCTCATGATCTTAAAAATATCCTCATCCAAAATTTTAACCTCATATATTTAGTATGGTGATTTTTTAACCCGAATTTGACCAAATTCATAATAAAAAATTCACCGCATTTAATATATTATGTTAAAATTATGGATAAAGATATTTTTAAGATCACGAGAAAATTAAAAATCCATAGAAACTTGTTTCATGAAATTCCGAGATCGTTAGGTCCATATTTAGGCCTTCCAAATAAATTTTCTTTTATATTTTATTTTTCTTAAATTTGGGACGAATCCTGGATTCGTCCCAAATTTAAAAAAAATAAAAAATAATAGAAAAATCATTCTGAAGGCCTAAATATGTACCTAATCATCTCGGAATTTCATGAAACAAGTTTCTATGGATTCCTAATTTTCTCATGATCATAAAAATATCCTAAATCTGAATTTTAACCTAATAAATTAAATGTGGTGATTTTTTAACATGAATATGACCTAATTTGTAATAAAAAATTCACCGCACTCAATATAATATGTTAAAATTATGGATGAATATATTTTTAAGATTATAAGAAAATTAGGAACCTATAGAAACTTATTTCATGAAATTCCGAGATCGTTAGGTCCATATTTAGTGAAACATAGATAGTTTAGTATTAATTAAGTATGTTAGCGTGTAACGCATGTTTGAATATGTGTTTAAAACTAAAAATATAGATCTACAAATGTCAGAATTTCATGAAACAAGAGTCTATAAGTTTCTTATTTTCCCTTATTCATAAATATATCCTCTTCCTTAATTTTAAAATTATATATTGTGTTTCGTGTTTTTTTACCTGAATTAGGTCAAATTCGGGTTAAAAAATCACCACACTAAATATATGAGATTAAAATTATGGATGAGGGTATTTTTAAGATCATAAGAAAATTAGAAACCCAAAGAAACTTGTTTCATGAAATTCCGAGATCGTTAGGTCCATATTTAGGCCTTCCGAATGATTTTTCTTTTAATTTTTATTTTTTCCAAATTTTGGGACGAATTCCTGGATTCGTCCCAAAAAATTTGGGACGAATTTCTAGATTCGTCCCAGATTTTGGGACGAATCTGGAATTCGTCCCAAATTTAAAAAAATAAAAAATAAAAGAAAATTTATTTGGAAGGCCTATATATGGACCTAACGATCTCAGAATTTCATGAAACAAGTTTCTATGGGTTCCTAATTTTCTCATGATCTTAAAAATATCCTCATCCAAAATTTTAACCTCATATATTTAGTATGGTGATTTTTTAACCCGAATTTGACCAAATTCTTAATAAAAAATTCACCGCATTTAATATATTATGTTAAAATTATGGATAAAGATATTTTTAAGATCACGAGAAAATTAGAAATCCATAGAAACTTGTTTCATGAAATTCCGAGATCGTTAGGTCCATATTTAGGCCTTCCAAATAAATTTTCTTTTATATTTTATTTTTCTTAAATCTGGGACGAATCCTGGATTCGTCCCAAAATCTGGGACGAATCCTGGATTCGTCCCAAAATCTGGGACAAATTTCTGGATTCGTCCCAGATTTTTGGGACGAATCCAGGATTCGTCCCAGATTTAAAAAAAATAAAAAATAATAGAAAAATCATTCTGAAGGCCTAAATATGTACCTAATCATCTCGGAATTTCATGAAACAAGTTTCTATGGATTCCTAATTTTCTCATGATCATAAAAATATCCTAAATCTGAATTTTAACCTAATAAATTAAGTGTGGTGATTTTTTAAACATGAATATGACCTAATTTGTAATAAAAAATTCACCGCACTCAATATAATATGTTAAAATTATGGATGAAGATATTTTTAAGATTATAAGAAAATTAGGAACCTATAGAAACTTATTTCATGAAATTCCGAGATCGTTAGGTCCATATTTAGTGAAACATAGATAGTTTAGTATTAATTAAGTATGTTAGCGTTTAACGCATGTTTGAATATGTGTTTAAAACTAAAAATATAGATCTACAAATGTCAGAATTTCATGAAACAAGAGTCTATAAGTTTCTTATTTTCCCTTATTCATAAATATATCCTCTTCCTTAATTTTAAAATAATATATTGTGTTTCATGTTTTTTTACCTCAATTAGGTCAAATTCGGGTTAAAAAATTACCACACTAAATATATGAGATTAAAATTACGGATGAGGGTATTTTTAAGATCATAAGAAAATTAGAAACCCAAAGAAACTTGTTTCATGAAATTCCGAGATCGTTAGGTCCATATTTAGGCCTTCCGAATGATTTTTCTTTTAATTTTTATTTTTCTTAAATTTGGGACGAATCCTGGATTCGTCCCAAAATTTGGGACAAATCCAGGAATTCGTCCCAAATTTAAAAAAAATAAAAAATAAAAGGAAATTTATTTGGAAGGCCTAAATATGGACCTAACGATATCGGAATTTCATGAAACAAGTTTCTATGGGTTCCTAATTTTCTCATTATCTTAAAAATATCCTCATCCATAATTTTAACCTCATATATTTAGTATGGTGATTTTTTAACCCGAATTTGACCTAATTCATAATAAAAAAAATTTGCCGCATTTAATATAGTATGTTAAAATTATGGATGAAGATATTTTTAAGATCACGAGAAAATTAGAAATCCATAGAAACTTATTTCACGGAAATCCGATATCTCTAAGTTCATATTTAGTGTTTCCAAATCATTTTTTTATTTTTTAAAAAAATTTTATATTCTGGGACGAATTTTGGAATTCATCCCAGATTTAGGGTCGAATTCTGGAATTCGTCCCAGATTTGGGGACGAATTCCTAGATTCGTTCCAAAATCTGGGACGAATCAAAGATTCGTCCCAAAAAATAAGCAATGGAAAGAAATTTTTTAATTTATAAGTTAACCCTAAATCTCCTCCCACCCATCTGCCCCTTCACTCATCCCTTCACTGCAACTCTTGCGGCGGCTGATTCCTTCCCGATCGGCTGCGGCACAGGTAACCCTCTCCCTTCTCCCTTCTCCCTTCTCCCCTCTTCCCTCTCCTTTCTCCCACATCTGCCCACTTCTTCTCGCGAGGCCGCGGCTGGCCTCGCCTGGCCGCGCCTGGCCGTGGCTGGCGGCAGTTGGCCGCGAGTCGCCGCTGCTAGCACTGATGTCGCAAGATTTGGAATGGTGGAGTACTGATCTGTGAAATTTAGGGCTTCATTCTTGTTTGTTAACAAAGAAAAGCACTGCAACTCTTGATCACTTAGATGTCAATGACCAATGATCTGTGAAATAGGGTTTAGGGCTGTTTTTGGATAAAGATTTGTAGTTCTTCTTGTATATAGATGTACAGTTTAGGGGTGTGGAAGTAATAAAATCTCAACTACACTAGGGCAAAATTTTGATACTAGGGTTTCGAATCCTAAATGTATGGGGAGCTCCAGTATACCATAGGTATAAATTTACCTTTGATTTTCTGTGTACTGATCCTCTTTATCATTACAAATACTTGTAGGATAGTTTTTAGATTGGAATTAATTAATGGAGGGACAAATTACAATAGAGTTGACATGTTTTTTTTTCTTTGATACAAAATTCAAAGGGTGCTCATTATTATTATTATTGTTAAAAAGATTTTTCTTTTAAAGAAAAAAACAGAAGCTACCCTATTCTATTTTTTATCTCAAAAATATCCTTATCAAAATATTTTATTTTTCATCTAAAAAATGTCAATTCTGATCCACAATTGCTCTAATATAGAGAGTAATTTTGTTTTTTTTCCAAATTTTGTTCCATTAAAATATTATTATTTCAATTTAATTACAATTGCTTCAACTCTATTAAAATTGTTAGAATAATACTATAATAATTGATAATGTTGCTTGTGCAGGTTTCAATTTGGCATGATCTCAGTGTAGTTGAAGACAACTGTATTTGTTCACGTCTTTTCGGTATTTCTAAGTTCATTAATATGCATTTAATGATCTGTATATAAAGTTAGCTTTAAATAATTATTTTATAGTTGATTAATTGTATTTCTTCTTTTTGATAAGCTTTTCTTTGTTGTTTTGTCTTCAATGATAAGATTTATTTCTGTTAATAATGTTTAACTAAATAGCTGAATTCAGGTAAAATGCAGAATGAGCAAAGTTGGATGTATAATAAGAATTCAAGTATAATGCAGAATGAGGAAGAGGAGGAGGAGGAGGAGGAGGATGATAATCATAATGATGACTTTAATTTTTGACGATGGGTAAGTTTTGTTAGCTTATTTAAAGAAATTTCCCATAATTATGTATGATGATTATTTGTCTCATGTTTACTGTTTTACACATTAATCAATGGCTTGTTAACTTTTCTAATTTTTATTTTAATTAATATTGTCAATTTGTTTTTAACAGGGTTGGTGAGGCGAACTAAAGGTCCGAGAAAAAAGTAAGTATTAAGTAACATGTTAAACTTTTAATTTTATTTATTTATTTATTTATTTTCTAATTGCTTTTAATTTATTGAAATTTATTACTACTGCTTTATTAGTTCAAATTGCAAATTATGATTAGAGTTTACCTAACAACCAAGTAACCATGATTACTAAAACACTTGTATCACAAAAAAATTAAGTTTAATTAGTTTGTGTTTTCTTCATTTGAGCTATTTTCATATGTTAGGAAATTTTAAGAATATCTTTCATGCTCTCCATGTGATCACATGGACATAGAATATTTGTAGCTATTGATTGATATGGTGAAATAGGTATTATTATAACAATTTGATGTGCCATTTATATTAGGTTGTATCATATTTACGATGTTTTTACTTAGCTTCAAGATACTTCTTATAATTTTATGACATGGATGGTTCATATCGTTGGTAAATAGGACATTTATTTGAATGTTTAAGGAATTTCACAGTTATGTCTTGTTTCCAATCTTTCTTGTTACATGGGCATTTCGTATTATATTTATAATCTTTCTTGTTACACATGATCTGGTTTATTTGTTTGTTGTTATGTAGGCAAAGGAGATTTGAAGGGTTGCAAAGCTTTTGGGCAGACGAAGATGACTTGATGTATTTTTAGTTTATTTACCTCCTTGGATGGATGATGGACTTATATAACATTTGATTGTTGAACTTTATAATATTTTCTAGAAGCTTGAACAAGATAGATCTTGTAAAATTTGTTGAGATCTTTATATTTGTTGAATTATGAGTTGATCAAGTTCAATTATTACTCTTGTATGTGAAATTAAGATGTGTTGAATGTATATAAATGTTATTTGAATTTGGTGTTTATGTATCTATGGATTGAATTGCAAAAAGAAATTTAATCTGGAAAAAAAATTTAGTATTAGGGACGAATTTGGCGACGAAAACGATTTGTTCCCACTCTATCGTAATTGTATCGAATCCAGAATTTGGGACGAATATGTGGATTCGTCCCAGAATTTGGGACGAATTCTGGGACGAATCCACAAATTCGTCCCAGATTCTTGGACGAATTTTGGGACGAATTTTGGGACGAAAATTTATTTATTAATTAAATTAGTATTTTTGTCCCCAAATTTGTCGCAAATGCTTAAAATTTTGCAACAAATTTATTATTCGTTGCAAAATTAGGGACAAATTTGGCAACAAAAAAAATTTGTCACCGAATTCGTCCCCAAATTCGTTGCAATATTAGGGACAAACTTAGCAACAAAAAATAATTTGTCACTGAATTCGTCCCCAATTTTGTTGCAAAAATAGGGACAAATTTGGCAACAAAAAATTATTTCCTCCGAACTGAATTCATCCCCAAATTCGTTGCTAAGTTTGCAACAAAAAAATTATTCGTTCCTTTTTTGCGACAAATTTGGGGACGAAAATTTTATTCGTTGCCAATTTTGTCCCCAAATTCGTTGCTGAATTTGCAACAAATCATAATTCGTTCCAAAAGTTGGCATCAAACATTTTGGGACGAAAAAATTTTCGCCCCTGATTTCGTCCCAAAAAATTTTGTAACGAATTTTTTTGTAAAATTCGTCCAAAAATTCGTCCCAAAATGCCTTATTTTTTTGTAGTGGAAGGTGTCTGGAATTTGATGTGAAAAATCTACATATGGCACGTGCTCAAATTTAATAAAAAGAGTTAGTTGAACTAATGGAAATACTTAGTTGGAATTAAAATACTAAAAAACTTATATATGAAAGTTTTATTTTAAACAAACTGCCTTAATATTTGGGCATGTTAGATGTCGTGTAATAAAGGGGCTTTCACTCTAATTTTGTCCCCTCCTAAGTGATGTTGTAGAATTGTTAACCACCCACAAATTATCTCAATAATTACAAAGCTAAAATCTCATACGTTAACGGACATGATATGAAATACCATTTTATGATTTCTTAGAAATGATAATAACAGTAGTTTTAACTTTTAAAGTGTTCTTAATAGCTTTTCTTAAAATGTAAATTAAGAATTTATTAATATTAAAAAATCTTTTCATATATCTATTTTTGCTAGTAAAAATGATCTTTGTTTAAAATTAAAATATTTATTTTACCCTAGCTACCCATTTATTGAGTGAACGGCATTTTGATAACAAATTAAAAATTTAACCGGTATTTTGACATTAGATTTTTAAAAATTATTAGTCTCGAGTAGTATTTTTATATTATTATTATTTAATTGATATCATATATTTAGTTTACATCGATTAATTCTTGGATGATAATATTATTAAGTTAATCATCTATTAAAAAAATTATTTATTAATTTATCCAAGTTGAGATTCGATTTCTAGAGCGTTCTCTCAATGTAATATTATCCTGAGAAAAAAAAATCAAAGGAGCTGGAATTGACAATTGAAGGTGTTGGAATTATTATTACCCTTACAGGCAGTGTTATAAAGACTACGCATAGTTGCTCACAGTATTTATTTTTGATTTTTTTAAATAATAAAATTTTATCTTTATAATTTAGGTGTTAGATTATAATATTAAGTAAAAAAAATAAAATTCAAATCGGGCAAAAATTCAGATGCACATGAGTGATTAAGATTAGGTGACGCACACTTTGAAAAAAAATTATTTAAAAATTTTATTATACTTAATATTATAAATGGATACTAAATCTAAAAATAAAATCTTACTAAAATATCCAGAAACTTAAAAAATCATAAAATAAAATAAAAATTGTGCGTACGTGGTTGTGTACAATTGTGCACAGTACTCTTACGAGCCTAGGATCGAATTAAGCGCTGGAATTGACAGCTATCTCATGATTGCACCCTGGATCGAATTAAGTTAAGAGCATCCGTAATACATCCGTATTATAATATCCATATTTCACCAAAAAAATATAATGTTCATTATCATATAATTATTATAATAACATCTCTTTTTCACCCATATTCTTTTTAACGTTAATATTCATTATTCATGAATCCCACCGTACATTTATATATCATATTAAATAAATAAAATTTAAATGAATAATAATATTATTAAAAATATCTTTATTATTTATTAATTACCCATTTTATTTATTTATTCTAATTTTAGAATTTTATTCAATTATTAAAAAATTAAAAAAAAAACACCATGCCACGGTACAAGAATTGTACTTTGAATGCGTTCAATTGTTTAGACACGTTCAAAGTGTGAGTGTTATAACACCCCTCTATAATGAATGTTAACATCAAAAAATGTTATAACACCCCCTATTAAGAAGCATTACAGCTACCTTAAAAGGTGATGGAATTGACAACTACCTCATCATGGCACCCTTCTTCTTCGGAGCATCATATCTTAGGATTCATTTGTCTGGTCTCTTTAGCTTCATCAACCTTTAGTATAGTTTTTATTCTGAAGAATGTGTACTTCATTTTATCTTGTTTAAAAATTTTTCATGATTCCCACGACTAGCTCATGTTAATTATTCTACCAGAACAAATTTTTTTGTCTTTTTTTTTAACCAAGAGATAGACCACTCATAATTATGGTTGGATCGTAGCCGCGATTCAATCGTAATTAGTTGTGATCCCTTCCTGAATTCATCGTCCCTTCCAGATTATAGTTTGGTTGGGAGAGGGCGACCGAAGGCCAACCCCCGCTCGGCGTCCAACAACCTGGTCATTTGTCCATCACTGGTGACCTCCGGGCGGCCTCCGACCATCCTCTCCGAATCAAATTATAACCTGGAGGGGACGGTAAACCCAGGAAGGGATTGCAACTAATTACGATCGGATCGCAACCACGATCCAGACATAATTATACATGGTCCGTCCCTGATTAAAAAAAGGGGACCAGGAGATCTGCTCTCTTATTTTACTATCGAGTTTGTTTTATTACAATTGCTTATCCTCGGTTATAAATTGAATTAAAATTGAATATTTTATAAATATAAATATTTTATGTATTTGAACTGTATAAAACATGAATCTTGTAATTCATATATCTAGATGTAATCAGTTCATTTATCTAATTAATGATGTATGGTCTACGAGTTTCTATTGAGTAGTATAAATATTCATGTAATGTGAAGTTGCAAGATAAGTATTTTTTTCAATACAAAAGTTATTATACTATAATTCTTTTCTCTTTCTAGAAACCTTTTGAGAGTTCAATGGCATCAAAATCCTTTTCTCTCTAATACTCCTAACTTACCAAACTCAACTATGAGAATTAGTCACTTGGAATAAAAGCTATCTTGGATCCCAAGGAGTATGAGATATCGTTGAAAATGGTTTTGAAGAGCCCTTAAATGTGGCAACTCTACCTCAAAACTAAAAGGATGCTTTGGAGAAAGAAAAAAAGAGAGATCAAGGTGCTCTTACCATCATCCATCAAGGTTTGGATAAAGACATGTTCGAGAAAAAGAGCTAATGAGACAACATCAAAGAAAGCGGGGGAGATGCTTCACAACTCTATTATGGGAGTAGACAAGGTAAAGAAGGTGCGACTTCAATCTCTAAGGGCTGAGTTTGAATCTACGGGCTAAGTTTATGTAAAAGAGTGAACATATCTCTGACTATTTAACACGAGTTTTTGCTGTTGTCAATCAAATGAAGAGACTTAGAGAAATCATGCCTAGCGTTCGGGTAATTGAGAAGGTACTACATTCTCTTAGCAAAAAGTTTAATCATGTTGTTGTTGTAATTGAAGAATCCAAATATTTGGAGATCATGATCATTGATGAATTAAACGGATCATTATGAGCTCATGAATAAAGAATGAACCGTGGAAAGCAAGAACAATCGGAATATGTATTACAAGTAAAGACTAATTTTAAGACCAAAGGAGGTTATTCTAGTAGAGGTCGAGGCAAATGCTAAGGTCCAGTACATGATCGTGGTCAAAGGAGAGATGAGTAACTTTCTCAGTTTGATAAAAGGAATCAAACATTTACAAGAGGTCATGGAAAAGTAGGAGGAAGAGGTTACTATGTGAGGTATGATGTTAGAAGAAATAAATCTCAAATTGAATGTTATTCTTGTCATAAATTTGGACATTATGCTTGGGAGTGGCAATCAAACATGGAAAATGAAGAGGCAAATCTAATGGAGAACAAAGAAGATGATGTAAAACAATCCTTGTTTCTTGCACTCAAGGAGAACTCTATTGAAAAATCAAACACATGGTACTTTGATAATGGAGCTATCAATCACATGGCAGGTGATAAAAGTAAATTTGAGGAGCTTGATACAAGCAAGAAAGGTTTTGTAAGGTTTGGAGACAACACAAAGGTGAAGATTGAAGGCAAAGTTACAATTCTTCTTGAAACAAAGAATGATGGTCATAAAGTACTTTGTGATGTTTATTATGTTCCAAAATTGACTAGCAATATCTTAAGTATTGGTCAACTTTTGGAAAAAAAATAAATTACAAGGTTCATATGAATGATTGTCTGCTTTGGCTATGAGATCAAGATTCTAACCTTGTTGCTAAGGTATCTACGACTAAGAACAAGATGTTCTTATTGGACTTGAAGAATTATGGACATATGTGCTTGAAGACTTGTATCCAGAACTCATCATGGATTTAACATATGAGGTTTGGCCATTTGAATTTTGATGGACTCAAATCTTTGGGAGATCATAAGATGGTGAAAAGGATTTCAAAAATTGATCACCCTAATCAATTATGTGAAGCATGCTTACTAGGCAAGCATCCAAGAAAGAGTTTTCCAAAGAAATTCATTTCAAGAGTAACCAAACCACAACAACTTGTCCATGCTGATGTTTGTGGTCCCATCAAGCCTGAATCTCTCGGTAAAAGCTATTGCTTTGTGCTCTTTATTAATGATTTCAGTAGAAAGGCATGAGTTTATTTTTTGAAGCAAAAAATCTAAGGTATTTGGTACATTCACAAAGTTCAAAGCTCTTTTTGAAAAAGAAAGTAGATATCAAATTCAAGCATTAAGAACCGATAGAGGTGGTAAATTTACATCTAATGAATTTAACAACTTTTGTGAGTTGCATGGAATTCGTTGTCTTTTGACAGTTCCAAGATCATCCCAGCAAAATGTAGTTGCTGAAATGAAGAACATAACAATACTTAATATGGCAAGGAGTTTGGTAAAGTCTAAAGACATGCGTAAGGAATTTTAGGTTGGAGTTGTGGCATGCACCGTGTATCTTTCAAATTGATCTCCAACAAAGAGCTTGAAGAATGTAATACCTCAAGAAGTATAGAGTGGGTGGAAGCCAATTGTATCACATATATGAGTATTTGGATCTATTGCATTTGCATATGCCCTTGAATAAGAAAGATCCAAGTTAGATGATTAGAGTCAGAAATTTATTTTCATTGGATATAAGGAAAATTCTAAAGGGTACAGATTGTACAATCCACACAAATGAAGAATTGTGATTAGCAAAGATGTAGAATTTAATAAAGATGCATCATAGGATTGGAGCTCTAAGGAAGAACAATATGTTGGTGCAATATCACTTAGGTCAAGGTTGACTGGTTTGACCAAGCTTGAGTCTTGGTCATAGTTTCGATTTTTGACAATACATGTAGACACATGGACAATGCAGGTGCAGTTGTTCATATGAGGAGATTCTGATCAGGGACTGATCAGTGTGAATGAAGAAGAGTCAAGTAGGTATACCTGACTGGAAGGAAACCCTGGTGAGTGAAGCCAGGTGAAAGTCCTAGTGAGTGAAGCTAGGTAGATGGAAATCCTGGTGAGTGAAGCCAGGTGAAAGTCCTAGTGAGTGAAGCTAGGCAGTATGGAAATCCTGGTGAGTGAAGCCAGGTGAAAGTCCTAGTGAGTGAAGCTAGGCAGATGGAAATCCTGGTGAGTGAAGCAAGGTGAAAGTCCTAGTGAGTGAAGCTAGGCAGTATGGAAATCCTGGTGAGTGAAGCCAGGTGAAAGTCCTAGTGAGTGAAGCTAGGCAGATGGAAATCCTGGTGAGTGAAGCCAGGTGAAAGTCCTAGTGAGTGAAGCTAGGCAGTATGGAAATCCTGGTGAGTGAAGCCAGGTGAAAGTCCTAGTGAGTGAAGCTAGGCAGATTGAAAATCCTAGTGAGTGAAGCTAGGTAAAAGTCCAAGTAGGTCAAGAGAGTGACCGGATACTTGGCATGAAAGAAAAGTCCAAGTGGGTCAAAGGGATTGACCCCTTTGACCGGACACTTGGTGAGGGAGTCCTAGCAGGTCAAAGGAGTGACTAGATGCTAGGCATGACGTACCAACAGGTTAAGGTTGACCGGATGTTGGTTTGGGAGGTTTGGGACTTGGTTTTGGGCAAAAACTAAGTGCTGGATCGATCAGTGGATCGATCCAGGCTCTGGATCGATCAGTGGATCGATCCAGACCTTTGCCAGGGAACAGAAAGCTTCTGGATCGATCAGTGGATCGATCCAGAGGTCTCAATCGATCAGTGGATCGATTGGGACGCTGCTGCTTCGCGCGATAAGCGCTGGATCGATCCGTGGATCGATCCAGACGCTTTTCCAGAGCACAGAGGCGCTCTGGATCGATCCATGGATCGATCCAAAGCCTCCCCGATCGATTGGGAATAATCGAATCGATCGGGATCCGACCGTTGAGTCGTATTTGAGCCGCAGGCGAGCGTTGTCTTCGGCACTTCTTCACCGATTCATTTCAGATCTTCACCAGCTTCGCCACAGCCCTTCTCAAGCTCGAGATCGCCAGTTCTTGAAGGTTCTTGGAGGCTCTTCCAAGTCAAGAGGCGGATCAAAGCAAGAAGAAGAAACTAGGGTTAGGGTTTGTACACTCATTGTAAGCTTGTAAGCTTGTAAGCTTGTATTTCTTTACTACCCTTTCTTCTTCTTGTATTGAGTCTTGTAGGGCTTCTCCGCCCTTGGTAGTTACCATAAAGGAGAGTTTCATTAGTGGAGGGTGTGTGTGTTGGTGTGGATCCTTGGACTAGTCACCTCTTGTGAGGTGGATACCAAGTAAACTAACCGTGTTAGCGTTGTGTGATTTGTTTCTGTATTTTCCGCTGCACATCTTCGAAGAAACAAGCAACGCCGAACAACGGGCACGCGACGAGCTATTCACCCCCCCCCCCCTCTAGCTACTTTTGGTTCTAACAAGTGGTATCAGAGCAAGGCCGCTCTTCACCGGAATCATCGCCGGAAGGGGCAAACAAAACAAGCAAAGCTAGAGGGCGAAGAAGTTGGAGCAAATTCATCAAAGTCAAAGAAATCAAAAGGCTCAACTTCAAGATGCAATTCCAAGATGGACTTGGATTTGACACAAGAGTGGCTCCACCATACACATCCACAAGCTTCGATTCTTGGAGATCAAGAATCGAAAATTTCTTGATGATGGAGATAGAGCAATGGTTTGCTCTCATGGAAGGATTTGAAGCTCCAACAAACTCCAAGGGAAAGCCTCTCAAGAAAAGCAAATGGAGTCAAGAGCAACTTCAAAGGAGCAAGGCAAACGATAAAGTGACCAAGCTTTTGGTCAACTTATTGCCAAGCAATACTTTGGCTCAAGTTGGAGAATTCAAGGATGCCAAGGAGCTTTGGAGCAAGTTGGCATTAATCCATGAGATCCCCTCCACTGTACCGAATCAAGAGGAATCCAAAGACGGCGACTCAATGGATCAAGATCAAGAGGAGGACTCCGAAGTTGAGAGATGCTCAACTTCCGAAGAAGAAGTCCAAGAAGAAGCTTCATCCTCAAGGGAATGCATCGAAGGGAACAAGGAGGGAGCATACTCCTTGTTTCATATTCAAGATGATGAAGCCTCCACCTCTAGGATTGAGGGGGAGCGATCCTTGGTGACGCCGGATCAAGAAGAAGGAGAATCCTCCACATCCGGGTCAAGAGAAGAATAGGATGAAGAAGCTTCCACCTCCACAAGTCAAGATAAATCAATTGGAGGGAAATCGATTTCGGATCAAGAGGAAGCCTCTACATTCATATCAAATGGAGGAGCAAGTGCCACCCCTACACAAGAAGGTATAAATAGTTTAATTAATAATAAGAATCATATTATGTTTTGAATGTAGGGAACATGGGCACTACAAAAGCAAGTGCCCTAAATTGGCCAAGAAGAAGGGCCAAGTGGCACCTAAGGGCAAGGAGAAGCCAAAGGAGACCATCCCCGGAACAAAGAAGAGCAAGGAGCACATTGTGTGCTTCTCTTGCAATCAAAAGGGGCATTACCGGAGTCAATGCCCTAAGGGGAAGAAGATGGTCAAGGCTCAAGGAGGAAGCTCAAGTCAAGGGGGAGCCTCTAAGATAAAAAGGAAGGTAACTTTTATTGAGTCTACCCCTTTACATTATGGTAAAAAGCATGCTAGTTCTAACTTATATCATTTTAATGCTATTTATCATAAGAATAGAGAGCATGGTAAAATTAAGGAAAATAATGTAGCTTACCATGCTAAAACTACCACACCTAGGATTATGAAGGTAGATAAAAATCTAGGCAATCACACTAAGGACCTTAGCTACAAGCCTAGAAATAAAAATGCTCATAAATTTAATGGAAACCCAAAAACTAAGGACTTAGTGATAGAAAATCAAGTCTTGAGGTCAAGGCTTGATAAAATGGAAAAGACCCTAAAAAGGATGGAAAATATCCTAAAAGGGCAAAATGAGCATAGCCTAGGTCTAGGAGCACAAAGGTCATCTAATGGCCATAGGGGTTTGGGATACAAACCAAAGGCTAAGAAGGATGTAATCTCTTACCATAGGGTTCCATATAGTTATGCAACCAACCCTAGGTCTAGTGGTCAAGCCAAAAATACAAGGGAAGTTATCCCTAAGAGTATTTTTGCAACAAATGTGACTAAGACTTCTAAGAAGTCTAAGAAAGTCACAAAGAAGATTACAAGGGAAGCAATCCCTAGAGTTGACCTAGAAAAAGTGACTAAGACTTCTAAGAAGCCAAACAAGGTCACTAGGAAGGTATCTAGGGAAGTTATCCCTAGTGAATACCTAGAGCATCCAAGGAGCACCAATAGGTTTTGGGTTCCTAGGAGCATTTTCTCTATCTCATAGATGGGTTAGAGAGTGTCAACTCTGAGAAGAAGGGTAGTTAACCCAACTTTGAAGAAATTGACACTCAAGGAGCATTTTCAAGGTTTTTGTTAACCTTTGAAAATGGAATGGATTTATTGTTACTCTTGGAAAGAGTAAAATGTGCTATAAAGGAAGAAATTTGAGATGACTTTAAATGGCACAAGAAATCAAGTGTTAAGAAATACCAAATTGGGACTTTGGTATTGTCTTAGGAATTTAAGGCAAATCCAAACCTTAATTTAAAGTGATTACTCTTATGGGAAAATGAAATATGCCAACATTTGAGGATATGCTTAATGTTTAAGTGGCATAAGCAAATCAAGAGAAATAGAAATGTCAATTTAGGTTTTGGCACTTCTTTGAAGCATTTAGGGTAATCTAGGTTTAGCGTTTTAAGTTAAAACAAGTGGAAATAACTAAGTGGTTAAGGATACTTAGATAGAAAATCTAGGTATATTTTATTTATGCTAAACCTTGCCATGATTGTTTGCCCATCATATGTCATGACATCATGTCTATTGTTGCATTCATGTCTTATTATGAAAAATCCAAAAATACCATGTCATGACATTCATACATCATGTAGTTATAGGATATTTTCTTTTGAAAAATTATTTCCTTTTGATGTATGCCATAACATAATCATGCATTAAGTTTAATTCCTTGTAATTAAGGACAAATGACATTTAACAACACTTATTAACAAGTGACATCCTAGGTGGATGTCTAATATCTCTAAAATGCCTAGATAGATATGCATGATCCCTAGAATAGGGCAAAACCAAAATCTCACATCTCACAAGGACTATAAGGTGACTTGTATGTGTTTTCATGCACATTAAATACAAGTGAGATGTTAGGATGATGAACAAAACTCAAGATGTTGATTTAGTGCATTCGTTTGAGTTTTTAAGTTCATCAAAACACATAGTTATGTGTTTTCCCATCATTGGGAAAGCTAATGTACAAGTCATGTGCATTAGGCCCAAGGAACATGGTGGGATATTGGTTTGAAAATGTTTTCAAAATGATTTTGGAAAACCTTGGTGAAGGCTATCTTTTGATAGTAATCACCATTGAAGAGTTAGACACAAACTTGAAGAAAACACTAAAGTTTTTGCAAGTTTTCAAGTTTGTGTCAATCTTTGAAAATATGAAGTATTTTCATAGAAAACTATTTTTACTTGATAGTAAATGCCCTAAATAATGCCTACACGAAATTTCATGATTTTTGGATTTTTGTAGAATTTTCCAGGGGTTTCTGAAGTTGGCTGATTTTGAAATTCAGCAACTATCAGAGCTCCGATCGATCCATGGATCGATTGGAGTGCCTGAATCGATCCGTGGATCGAGTCTCCCGCGAGCAGAAGCTCGCTGGATCGATCAGTCGATCGATCCAGGAAGTCTGAATCGATCAGTGGATCGATTCAGAAAGGTTCAATCGATTGGAACCCAACTCCAATCGATCCAAGTTGCTGATTTTGGCTGGAAAAGCCTGATTTCAGCATCTTTAAACCTATTTTAGTCTAGGTAACCTTTCCAAACCCCTAAAAATATATTTGTATACATAAAAAGGGTGTTTTCGTGTTGAAAACAAGGATGGATTGGTTAAGGAAGACTATATTGAAGTTTAGGTTGAGGTTTGTTTCATATTTTGAATATTTTGAACCTCAAAACTTCTAAAATTGGGTTTCCTAAAGTTTTAGGGATTCCAGGTCATTCTTGGTGCAATGACAGAAGTTACCACCATATTTTTAGGAGCAGTGGATCGATCCAGACCTTTCCCAGCGAACAGAAAGCTTCTGGATCGATCAGGACCCTTTAAAGGCATGAAAATTATTTTTCATAAACCTTGGAAGGTGGTTAACCTTCCGTTAAGTGAATAATGCTCAAGGATGGGCATTTGCCTACATTGAGGAAGAATGTAGGGTTAAGGAGAAATGAAGGGTATGAGACCTTCATTATCGTGTTGGTCACAACGAGTGACGTTGTGAACAACGATGAGCAACTCTTCAGGGGGAGAGTTTTCAACAATGGGGCATTTGTTGAAGTGTGTCCAAAATTGAGGCACGAGTTTATGTGTGCTCAGAGATGGGTTGATGTGTGCCAATAGGGGGAGAATGTGTGGTTTAAGTTAGGCCTTCATTACCTATGGGGGAGGTCATAGGGGGAGAATGAAGGGAACCAACATTCATAACATTCATACTTTGGCATGAATGGAGTTAAGGCTATGGGATTAGCTTAACTCAGAATGGTCCAAACTTAAAGGTATTGTCAAACATCAAAAATGGGGAGATTGTTGGTGCAATATCCCTTAGGTCAAGGTTGACTGGTTTGACCAAGCTTGAGTCTTGGTCATAGTTTCGATGTTTGACAATACATGTAGACACATGAACAATGCAGGTGCAGTTGTTCATATGGGGAGATTCTGATCAGGGACTGATCAGTGTGAATGAAGAAGAGTCAAGTAGGTATACCTGACTAGAAGGAAACCCTGGTGAGTGAAGTCAGGTGAAAGTCCTAGTGAGTGAAGCTAGGCAGATGGAAATCCTGGTGAGTGAAGCCAGGTGAAAGTCCTAGTGAGTGAAGCTAGGCAGTATGGAAATCCTGGTGAGTGAAGTCAGGTGAAAGTCCTAGTGAGTGAAGCTAGGTAGATGGAAATCCTGGTGAGTGAAGCCAGGTGAAAGTCCTAGTGAGTGAAGCTAGGCAGTATGGAAATCCTGGTGAGTGAAGCCAGGTGAAAGTCCTAGTGAGTGAAGCTAGGCAGATTGAAAACCCTAGTGAGTGAAGCTAGGTAAAAGTCCAAGTAGGTCAAGAGAGTGACCGGATACTTGGCATGAAAGAAAAGTCCAAGTGGGTCAAGGGGATTGATCGGACACTTGGTGAGGGAGTCCTAGCAGGTCAAGGGAGTGACTAGATGCTAGGCATGACGTACCAACAGGTTAAGGTTGACCGGATGTTGGTTTGGGAGGTTTGGGACTTGGTTTTGGGAAAAAACCAAGTGCTGGATCGATCAGTGGATCGATCCAGGCTCTGGATCGATCAGTGGATCGATCCAGACCTTTCCCAGGGAACAGAAAGCTTCTGGATCGATCAGTGGATCGATCTAGAGGTCTCAATCGATCAGTGGATCGATTGGGACGCTGCTGCTTCGCGCGATAAGCGCTGGATCGATCCAGGCACTTTTCCAGAGCACAGAGGCGCTCTGGATCGATTCAAAGCCTCCCCGATCGATTGGGAATAATCGAATCGATCGGGATCCGACCGTTGAGTCGTATTTGAGCCGCAGGCGAGCGTTGTCTTCGGCACTTCTTCACCGATTCATTTCAGATCTTCACCAGCTTCGCCACAGCTCTTCTCAAGCTCGAGATCGCCAGTTCTTGAAGGTTCTTGGAGGCTCTTCCAAGTCAAGAGGCGAATCAAAGCAAGAAGAAGAAACTAGGGTTAGGGTTTGTACACTCATTGTAAGCTTGTAAGCTTGTATTTCTTTACTACCCTTTCTTCTTCTTGTATTGAGTCTTGTAGGGCTTCTCCGCCCTTGGTAGTTACCATAAAGGAGAGTTTCATTAGTGGAGGGTGTGTGTGTTGGTGTGGATCCTTGGACTAGTCACCTCTTGTGAGGTGGATACCAAGTAAACTAACTGTGTTAGCGTTGTGTGATTTGTTTCTGTATTTTCCGCTGCACATCTTCGAAGAAACAAGCAACGCCGAACAACGGGCATGCGATGAGCTATTCCCCCCCCCCCCCCCCCCCCTCTAGCTACTTTTGGTCCTAACACAATAGTCCTATGATTTTCTTCCTTACTTTGATGTGAAACAAGAAGTCCAAGAGAAATCTACTGCACCAGCAACTCCATATACATCTGGGTTATCAATCACACCGGAATTATCTTCGGGAGAAAAGACTCTAAAGTATCAAAGTCTTAATGACATCTACAATGAAACTCATGCTATTGATGAAATGAGTTTGTTATGTTTACTTGTAGATATTGAACCTTTGAACTTTGAAGAAGCAAAAGAGGATGAGAAATGGAGAGGAGCCATGGATGAAGAAATGCAAGCCATTGTCAAGAATGATATTTGGGAGTTAGTATCTCTTCCAAAAGACAATGAGACTATTAGAGTCAAATGGGTTAACAAGACAAAGAAGAATGTCAATGGAGAAGTAGAAATGTATAAAGCATGACTTGTTGCTAAAGTCTACAAGCAAAAATAAGGTATTGATTATGATGAAGTATTTGCTCCGGTAGCTCGATTGGAGATAATTTGCTTGTTGATATCTCTTGCTGTTTAAAATCATTGGAAGATTTATCAATTAGATGTTAAATCTGCCTTTCTTAATGGTTATCTTAATGAAGATGTTTACATTGAGCAACCTATTGGATATGTGGTTAAGGGGGCATGAAGACAAGATCTTGAAGCTAAAGAAGGCACTTTATGATCTTAAACAGACGCCCAAAGCATGGAACAATCCACTTGACAAGTATTTACAAGAAAATGATTTCTTGAGAAGTACCCATGAGTATGCACTTTATATGAAAGAAGAAGGTCAAAGTTTCTTGTTTACATTTATGTGGATGATCTTATATTTGCAGGAAATAATCAAAAAATGATTGGAGAATTCAACATAGCTATCAGTCATGAATTTGAGATGATTGGCATGGGACTCATGACTTATTTCTTAGGAATCCAAGTAAAGCAAATGGATGATGGAATTTCTATTCCACAAGAAAGCTATACGAAAGAGGCTCTTAAGAAGTTCAATATGTTCAATTGCAAACTAGTTAATACTCCTATGCAATTTGGAGCACAATTATCCAAAGCAAAGAAAGGAGAAGAGAAGATTGATCCAACTGTTTTCAGAAGTCTTATTGGGAGCTTGAGATACTTGACTTGTACAAGACCCAATCCTTTATTTGCAGTTGGAGTTGTGAGTCAATTTATGGAGAATCCAACTGAGTCTCACATCTTGGCAGCTAAGAGGATACTTAATTATATTAAAGGTACTCCTAATTATGGTATTCTTTATTCATCCTCTAGCAACTACAAGTTGACGAGTTATTGTGATAGTGATTTTGAG
Organism: Zingiber officinale; assembly: GCF_018446385.1. NCBI lineage: Eukaryota > Viridiplantae > Streptophyta > Magnoliopsida > Zingiberales > Zingiberaceae > Zingiber > Zingiber officinale. Next base: position 93,340,356 of record NC_055996.1, read on the forward strand.
GGAGACGTTGATGATAGTAAAAGCACAACTGGTTTTATTTTGGGGAAATAATGTAATTTTATGGAGTTTAAAAAAGTAAGCTATTGTGACACTTTCCAATTGTGAAGCTGAGTATGTTGCAACTACTTCTTGCACTTGTACATGCTATATGGTTGAGAAGATTGTTAGAAGAACTTCATTTGGAGGAAGAAGATGCTACAAGGATCATGATTGATAATAAGTCAGTTTAAAGTTTGGCAAAGAATTTGGTGTTTCATGAATGTAGCATGTATATTGATACAAGAGGTCATTTTATTCGGAAATATAATGTAAAGAAAGAAGTTAAACTTGAGTACGTGAAAACTATAGATCAAGTTACTGATATTTTTACAAAGCCACTCAAAATGATGATTTTCAAAGATTGAGGATCATGATTAGAGTAAGGAAGATTCTATTGGTGCAACGGAGGTCGACAAGAGGGGGGTGAATTGTCTACAAAATAAAATTCAAATTCTTTCTCGATATTTGACGTGATTAGATTATCATGATTAAATTAAACACTAATAAAACTCAACAATTAAAGAAAGGAAAGTAAGAGGGCAGTCTATTTACTTGGTTACAACCTAAGTGGTTGTAAATTCAAGGGGTTGAAGAAAACTCCACTAGAAAGTACTCATTTTCTAAAGGCGGAGTAGCCTCTTACACACTTTTAAAATTACAAAAGATTAGGAAAATGAATAAAGGATTTGTAGTTCAATTGTTGTTCAATTCCTAGCTCCAGGGGCTTGTTTATAGCCCCTAAAAAAAGCTATCTGTGGCTCAGAGATGTCTTTAAGATGGTTCAAGGTGCCTTTAATAAGATAAGTTTTATCCACAGAAGAAAAATTTTATCTTTAGCTAATGGCAAGCGCCTTCAACATACTTGAAGGTGCCTTCCATGAGGACTCAAAGGCGCCTTCATTGAGCTCGAAGGCGCCTTCCATGATCTGAGTTGAAGGCGCCTTCCATGATCTGAGTTGAAGGCGCCTTCCAACTCCTTGAAGGCACCTCCAGCAGCTTCTGGCAGACTCTAAAGCCAACTTCGGAGTTGACTTTTCTTTGTGTGGGTGATTTCGGCCATCCAAAATTGGGTTCACCCGAACCCACCTTTCGGTCTTCTCATCGAGCAGACTTCTGCTCCGGCTTCTCGTCCCTCAGAAGCACCACCCAGGTTCTTCTCATCCGTCGTGTACTCTTCCGCAACTTCTCGTCCCTTAGATGTATTGAGCCCGTCGACTCACTCATGTACCATCCTTCTCATCCACTACGTCTTCTACTCAACTTTTTGTGCTCCTAAGTTCTTGCACACTTAGACACAAAACATCAAATACAACAGGACCTAACTTAACTTTGTTGACCACATCAAAATACCATGGGGTATTTACAATCTCTTTCTTTTTGATGTGCATCAACTAAATTAAAGTTAGGATCAAAACAAAATGCAATATAATAAATAAGTGAATCAAGTTGCAATGACACCAATAATTTTACAAATAAAATTTTTTAATTATCCTACTTCTCCCTAACTTATACCTATTTCTCCCCGTTTGATCATATTAAAAAATAGGAAAAAATAAAATAAATAGTTAAAAATTTTAGGGCTACATAACAAGAATTACTAGTGGGCTAATGTTTTTTAGAGATAGTTTTCAAAAATATTCTATTTTTACTAATTTAATCTTCTATTTTGAAAAAATAATTTAAAATTTACTTTTTGGTTTCAAAAAATCCTAAAATTTTAGTCAAAATTAAATAGAATAAGTTAAATCAGTAGAAAAAGTTTAACAGTAAGATTTTATTTAATCTAATAGAAATGGTTTATTCTAGTAAGAAACTAATTTTCAAAGATAAATCATTAAAAGTAGATTTTTAACTCTATAAATTATGATAATTTTTATAAATAATGTAAAACAGATTGTTTAATGACATAAAAATCAAAGTTTTAAAATTTTTATTTTTTATTTTTAATATTAAAAATTAACTTTGTAAAATATAATTTATAAAAATTTTATTGTTTAGAAAATTTCAGAACAATTTCCCTTATTAGAAATACTATTGTTCTATTAGTCTAGAAATTTTGAATAAAAAATTTAAATATAAGATTATTTGAAAAATATTTTTCTAAGTCAAACAATTTCTATCCTAACAAATCAATAAAATGGTGAATTTAATCTAAAATGAATTTCAGAAGCCAATATAGACTCCTCCCTACTGAATTCACTAGAAATTTTGGTAGTACATAATTTCTAAGGATTTTCCTTATTTGTCCCTTATGATTTCTAATGTACTAATTAATTTTAAAATTTATTTTTCAAAAATCATTCAAATTCCAGCATGCATCATTTGCATCATTTTCCATTTTATTTATTTGTGCTTTTAGTTTTTCATTTTCCAGTTTGAGGTTATCATACATGTCTAAAGGTCATGAATTTGCTAAATTTAATTTTAACTTAGCATTTTATTTTTCTAATTTTACTTTATTCTTGGAAAGTATTTTAATAAATTGAAATAATTTTTCAGGAGGTAATACACGTACCTCACTTACCTCATGGTCTAATGCTCCCCCTTCGTCACTGCATTCTTCTAAAGATCCTCCCCCTTCGTGATGCTTTCCTCTAATGTACCTCCCTCTTCGTTGATGCTCATCTCTAAGGAACTTTTGGCATCCCTCTGGTGGCCTGCCATTAGGGATAATCCGACATACTCTTCTAGTTCTGTTTTTGATGACGATGATTCATCCCATGTCGCCTTCAAGGTCTTGTGCTTTGATCTTGTTGGTCTTTTACCCTTATCTTTCTCCTTCTTTTTCAGTTTAGGGCAATTGTCCTTGATGTACCCTTCTTTATGGCAGTTGTAGCATCGAATTTTTTCTTTTGCTCCGAAGGTGCTTTTTCGCCTGTGACTTGTTAAATTTTTAGTTTTAATAAATTTACTAAACTTTCTTACTATTAATGCTACTTCATCTTCATCGATTGACGCTTCAGAGTCTGGGTCATCCGTTTTTACTTTTAAGACAATGTTATGATTTGACTCATTCCTTAATTCTACACATCTAGATCCATGAAGTTTTAAAGTTGAAAATAAACTTTCTAATGAACTTACCTCTAGATCTTTTGAAATGTAATAGGAGTCAACTATGGATGCCCATTCTTGTGTTCTAGAGAAAGCATTTAAAGCATATCTCAGTGAATTTCGATTTGTGACCATTTCTATGAAATTCGAAAGTCTCGTGATCAACTCCTTCAGCTTAGCATGCAATTGTGCTACTGACTCTCCTTCTTTCAACTAGAGACTCGTTAGTTGGTTTCGAAACATGTCCCATTTTGCAAGCTTTTCTTTGGAGGTACCTTCATTGTAACACCCCACCTTCTACTGTAAGGCCGGGGGTTACATTCATTATGCTAAACTATTCTGGGGCTATCACTGAATATTAAGGTGCGAAAAAGCTGAACTAATTAAAACTCTCTGCTATTTGATGTAAAATCTGGAATCTAAACTTTCCATGTTATATAATACCATAGAACAGTATTCTAAGCTATTTAATACTTGTTTCTATGAAATTCAACATGATTTGGAAGTTTCTCAGTACCCCCAACGTTCCATATGGTCAAGAAGCTGAAATCGGATGTTCCCAGCCGAAACCAGACTTCCCCAATCGATTGAGGTAGGGACTCAATCGATTGGAACATATCAATCGATCCACTAATCGATTCAACATGCTTCTGTGCACGAAAATCCCATCTGAATCGATCGGCTGATCGATCCAATCTGGCCAATCGATCAGTTGATCGCTCCAGCAGCTCTCTATTCGCAGGAATGAGCTCCCCAATTGATCGGCTGATCGATCCATGGCCAATTGATTAACTGATCGATTCAACAGCTCTATGTACGCGGAAGTCACGTCTCAATCGATCGGCTAATCGATCGAGGACTCCTCAATCGATTAGCTGATCGATTCAGCAACTCTCTGTACGCGGGAAATTTATTCCCAATCGATCGGCTGATCGATTGAGGACTCCTCAATCGATCGACTGATCGATTGAGTTTCTGATCATTTCATAGAAACTCCACACGATTTCGTACAGAACTCACATAAATCAACTAAAAGCATGAAACAACACTACTAGACATGTCATTACTCATAGTTTGCTATCTAATATCAATACAACTAGTAATCTAAGCATAACATAGTGCATACTTTCATAATTCATGGCACTTAAACATCCTAAACGTGCAGAGTAGTAACAAAATCAGAAATACTAAGTTTTTAGATTGGCTAGTCCCCAAGAGTCTTTATTCCAAGTTCCTTCTCACACACATCTTGTTGCATTGCCCTCCAGCCTCCGCTAATCCATCTTCCCTTTACCTTTATCTGCAGTATTTAAGGAAAAAGAAACTATAAGCTTGGGAGCTTAGTAAGAACCATCTACCTCACAAAAACATGCATTCGATGAAATCATGCTTTCAAAAGATGCTAGTTAGAATGCATGCTGATAATCGTGCTAAAAAAATACTAAAATATGGCATACAGATATGTAAGTCATGGCAATTAAATACGGTTCATAGAACTAACTTATTTTGTCAATGAGAAAAGCTAAACTGATACATAAGCTGGGCTAAACTGATGTTAGACTAAGATTAAATCTAAACTGCATTCACATAACTGAATTGTGAAGTTTTGAAAATTATTTTTCATAATAGATAAAAATAATAATCATGCTGCTGATGGGCCCGACAACTGTACTTGCTATGCGCGCATCCCTAACTAGACCCGAGGTAGCTAGTCCCGAATCTAGTAGGGTTTACTAGGTTATCTAAACCTAGGGACGACTATGGGAGCCCAACCCAAGGACAACTAAGAGTCCAACACAGTGCCACTGATAAAGTAAAATACTGATTCATAAGCTAATTTATCTTATCTTACTCTTACTAGGTTATCTGAACCTGGTGCTAGGTTATCTGAACCTAGAGGCGACTATGGGAGCCCACCCATTGGACCATAGTCCCATATAAACTGAAGCAATACTAAGTATGTTGTTTAAAATACTTCTATGACATTTAACTGAGCTATTAAAATGTCCACTGTAGCATATAACTATACTAGTCATTTTATCGAGCACTTGGTGTGCTCTAACTTTACATATGGCTGAACTAAGAATATAGAAACATACAATTAGCTACTTATACTGCAGGTGAGAGGTTACTTACATCCTGCGCTAGGTTTTTTACAATTTTGATCGCTAGATTTCCAGAGAAGAAGATCTCTTCGCCGGTCTTCTTGCGTCTACGCGTTCTTCTCGCGGAGAGGAGCGTCCTCGTATCGGAGACGTCGCCGGAAGGTGCTCCCACGACCCTAGGGATGGAACCCTAGATCTCTTGGGGCTTGTGCGCCGAGAGGGTGAGGAAGAGAGAGGGCGGCGTCGGGTGAGGGTTTGAGGGAGAGTTGTCGATCCGAAAATAATAAACTCCCACTTAAATTCCCTATTTATATTAAGTGATTAATACAACCCAACTCGATCATAAATATAATTTCTCTCCTCTTCTTTCAGCACACCCCTGCTGGGGCCCCCTGGTTACTAAGGTCATCTATAAATCGTAGGGTCTAATAGGTCTCGGGTTCAATTCCCGCTTAGGCTATTTTACGTTTTAATTTAATTTTGCTACTTCTGCTACTCCAAAAATTTCATAAAAATATTCTAAAATTCCAGAAAAAATAATAGAATATTTTTAAAATTTATTTTGAGAATTTTCGGGCGTTACAATCCCCCATACCTTATAAAAAGTTCATCCTCGAACTTAAAATAACTCTGGGTATTTCTGTCTCATACTAACTTCTGTCTCCCAAGTTGCCTCTTCTGTTGTGTGATTTTACCAAATGACTTTTACTAATGGTACCTCCTTGTTCCGCAATTTCTTAACTGCTCGGTCTACTATCTGAATAGGTCGACTGTCATAGCTGAGGTCTTCGCGGACTTGTACCGACTGAGGCTCAATCACCTGGGTGGCATCTGGGATGTGCTTCTTCAGCATAGAGACATGAAATACGTTATGGATAGCTGACATCTCCTGGGTAAGCTCTAGCTCATATGCTACCTTGCCAACTCTTCTGGTGATAAGGTATGGTCCCACATATCTGGGACTTAATTTGCCCTTCTTCCCAAAGCGCATTACTCCCCTCATGGGAGCCACTCGGAGGAATACTGTATCCCCAACTGAAAACTCTAAGGGTCGGCGCCGTGTATCAGCATAACTTTTCTGGTGGCTCTGACCTGCCTCTATCCTCTGGCGGATCTGCTGTATAGCTGCTGTGGTATCTGCTACTAGATCTGTCTGAAGTTCTAGTTCTTTCTGTTCACCACTTTCACACCAGTAGATTGGAGATCTACACCTCCGCCCATAGAGAGCCTCGTAGGGTGTCATGCCGATAGTGGCCTGATAGCTATTGTTGTATGCAAATTCTGCTAAACACAGATATTTGCACCAGCTTCCCTTGAAGTCTAGGACACATGCTCGGAGCATATCTTCGAGTACCTGATTTACTCGCTCCGTCTGACCATCTGTCTGAGGGTGGAAAGCTGTGCTAAACTTTAATCTGGTGCCCAATGCTGACTGTACACACTCCCAGAAGTGTGACGTGAATCTACTGTTTCTGTCTGAAATAATGGTCCGTGGGACTCCATGCAGTCTGACAATCTCCTTGAGATACAACTGAGCTAGTTGCTCCATAGAGTAGGATATCCTGATAGCTAAGAAGTGGGCTGATTTAGTCAACCTGTCGACTATTACCCAAATGGCATTGAAACCATTCATGGTTCTGGGTAGTCCCACTATGAAATCCATGGAAATATCTTTCTACTTCCATTCTGGGATTTGAATAGGCTGCAGAACTCCTCCTGATCTCTGGTATTCCGCCTTGACCCTCTGGCAGGTCAGACAGATACTGACATATCTAGCGATGTCTCTCTTCATCCCAGGCCACCAAAAATGTCTCTTTAGGTCTTGGTACATCTTGGTGGAGTTAGGATGCATCGCATAAGGAGTCCTGTGAGCCTCGTCTAGGATCTTCCTCGGTAGTTCCTCTTGATCCAGAACGCACAGTCTGTTACCAAAATACAATACCCCACTATCAGATACTTTGAACTCTCCACTTTCTGATTCTGCTAACCCTTGCTTGATTTTCTGAATTTCAGGGTCCTGATCCTGAGCTGTCTGGATGTCACCAAGCAGGGTAGATGCTAATGTCATAGTAGAGAGTTGCCCAACTATAAGTTCGAGACCGAAATATGTAATCTCCTTTTTTAGGGGCGGTGACATGGCTGCTAGGGATAGTAAGGTGACACTGGACTTCCTGCTAAGTGCGTCTGCCACCTTATTGGCCTTTCCTGGGTGGTAGAGGATGTCTATGTCATAGTCTTTGACCATCTCGAGCCATCTGCGTTGTCGCATATTCAGATCCTTCTGAGTGAAGAAGTACTTCAGACTCTGATGATCTGTATACACTTTGCACTGAGCTCCATACAAGTAATGTCTCCAAATTTTAAGGGTGAAGACAACTGCTGCAAGCTCAAGGTCGTGAGTAGGGTAGTTCCTCTCATAGTCCTTGAGTTGTCTGGAGGCATAGGCGATCACCCTGTCATTTTACATCAGTACTGCTCCTAGTCTTAATTTAGAGGCATCACTGTAAATATCAAAGTTATCTGTGTTTTCTGGCAGAGTCAGAATGGGAGCACTGGTCAATCTTCTTTTTAGCTCGATGAAACTGTTATCACAGTCCTTTGTCCACTGAAATTTTCTATTCTTCCTGATGAGAGTTGTCAGTGGGGAGGCTATACTGGAGAAATCCTCTACAAATTTTCTGTAATAGCCTGCTAGTCCCAGAAAGCTTCTGATTTCACTAGCGTTCTTAGGTCTTACTGGGGTCTACCATGACGCCATCCTTGGAGATGATGTGACCCAGAAAGGATACCTGATCGAGCCAGAATTCACATTTCGTGAACTTGGCGTACAGCTGGTTCTACTGAAGGGTCTGCAGTACTATCTTCAGGTGCTCTGCGTGTTCTTCCTGAGTTCTGGAATATATAAGAATGTCGTCGATGAACACGATAACAAACTTATCTAAGTATTCTCTGAATACCCTGTTCATGAGGTCCATGAAAGTAGCTGGAGCATTCATCACGCCAAAGGGCATAACTACGAACTCATAATGTCCGTATCTGGTCCTGAAAGCTGTCTTGGGTATATCGCCTTCCTTAACTCTCACCTGGTGATATCCCGATCTGAGGTATATTTTAGAGAACACTGCTGCTCTCTTTAGCTGATCAAACAGGTCATCTATTCTGGGAAGAAGATACATGTTCTTAATCGTGACCTGGTTTAGTGCCCGGTAGTCTATACACAGGCGCATGCTCCCATCCTTCTTCTTCACGAATAACACAGGCGCTCCCCATGGTGAGTGACTAGGGCGTATGAAGCCCTTGTCGAGCAGCTCCTGTAGTTGTTCCTGAAGTTCCTTCAATTCTGCTGGAGCCATGCAGTAGGGTGCTTTGGAGATGGGATTTGTACCGGAGATGAGTTATATCTCAAATTCAATCTCCCTGTCTGGTGCTAGACCCGGTAACTCCTCAGGGAAGACTGCTGGGTAGTCACAAACAACTCGGACCTCTTCTAGCTTTTGGTCCTTGTCCTGACTGGTATTGACTACATGTGCTAGGAATCCCGTACATCCTGAATCCAATAGTTTCTGTGCTTTCAAAGCTGAGAGAAACTTCTTGGCCTTTCTCTTTGGTTCTCCGATGTACCCAAATTGTACTCCTATTTCAGGTTGGAATACAACTTCCTATTTACAGCACTCTATGGAGGCACCGTACTTGATCAGAAAGTTCATTCCTAAGATGACATCGTAGTCAGCCATATCTAGCACTATCAGTTCACAAAAAAGCTCTCTGTCTGCTATAATGACTGGCACTACTAGGAGCCAGTGCGTGGATGTCATGGTTTCTCCTGAAGGTAATGTTGTCAAAAACTGACCACTAAGTGCACTGGAGTTATTGCTAACTTTTCGGCGAATGCCCTGGATATATAAGAATGGGTTGCCCCAGTATCGAATAAGACAGTTGCACTTTGCTGTGAAATACTGATCTGACCTGCAACAACTGTCGAGGCATTCGCTACGTCCTCTCTGGTGAGTGAGTAGATCCTCGCGTTCGTCATGGCTTAGGGGGCTTCTAGTCTGCCCTGGCTGATGTGTGGACCATCTAAAGTAGCTTGCATCTGGTGCAACTGGGCTAGTTTGTCTTCGTACTGAATCGGCTACGGTGGGGGAAAACTGGTCTTGTTCGGGCATTGTTTAGCCATATGCCCTTCCTAGCCACATTCGAAGCATCCTCGTGTGCCCTTGCGACAAACTCCGGGGTGGAATTTCCCACAAGTAGAATACTTGGGATAAATAGGCTGTTTACTAGCTGGTCCTCCTTTTGGATAACTCCCTGGTTTACGTTTGTTACTGGAGTTCCCTTTCCAGTTAGAGTTGTGGCCCTGGTGTTTCTGAGTACTTGAGCCTCCTTGGCCTTTGGACTCTGAGAAGGCTTGCTTCTGCTGCTTGATGTTGTTCTGGTAATGCTCGGTGATCAGAGCACTTCTTACCAGTTCTTCAGTGGTTTGCGGCCTATGAACACCGCTGGCCACGTTCAGTGCTATTTTCGGCCTTAGCATTTTGAGCATCAACCAGACTCGTTCTCTTTCAGTGCTGACTAGTTCGGGGCATAGACAAGCCAGTCAGTTGAATTTCTTCACGGCCTCCTCAACTGAAAGGTTGCCCTGACGAAATTCAGTGAACTCGTCGTAGTGGCGGTTTGTGACCCGCATGTGAAAGAACTCCTCAAAGAATTCTCTCTTGAAGTTGGCCCATGTCATCTGGTTCACTGGGCGCTTCCCTTTAATCCTCTCCCACCACATACGTGCGTCTCCTGCCAGGCAGAAGGAGGCGCATTTCACCCTTTCATACTCTGGCCAGTCCAGAAGCTCCATCGTACTCTCCAGTGTTTTGAACCAGGCTTGGGCATCCCATGATTCATTGGTGCCTGAGAAGTTCTCTGGCTTGATTTTTTGCCACAGGATCAGATAGGCTTCTCTCCTTGCCCCCGCTGCTGGGGCTACTGGTGTTGTAGGTTGGACTGGTGGAACCTCTATAACTACTGGGGTTGCTATGTTAGGTTCCGGAGTGGCAGTGGGAGTGTTCTGCTGATTAGCCCTTAGGGTGGCTATCTCCTGTTGTTGTTCAGCTAGTTGCTTCTGTAACTGAGTCACTACCTCTATAAGGTCTGGGGGAGGCAATGAGCTGTCTGCCTCATGCTAGGGCTCAGTAGGTGGTGCCCTTTTTGCTGGGCGTCCTTGTACCATTTTCTGGGGAAATAGAGGACATACATAACTAATACAATCATGTTTACATAACTACTATTATCTTGTTAGATGCTATCATATATGAACATGCTTTAGTTATCTATAAACATGAAAGCAAGAAACATAAATAAAGTGAGAGATATTCTTACTTGGAAGCTGCAGGTTCAATGCTAATGTGTGTGTGGAGGAAGTATGGAACTTGCTCTGATACCACTCTGTAACGCCCCACCTTCTACTGACTAGGCTGTAAGGCCGGGGGTTACATTCATTATGCTAAACTATTCTGGGGCTATCACTGAATATTAAGGTGCGGAAAAGCTGAACTAATTAAAACTCTCTGCTATTTGCTGTAAAATCTGGAATCTAAACTTTCCATGTTATATCATACCATAGAACACTATTCTAAGCTATTTAATACTTGTTTCTATGAAATTCAACATAATTTGGAAGTTTCTCAGTACCCCCAATGTTCCATATAATCAAGGAGTTGAAATCAGATGTTCCCAGCCGAAACCAGACTTCCCCAATCGATTGAGGTCGGGACTCAATCGATTGGAACATATCAATCGATCCACTGATTGATTCAACGTGCTTCTGTGCACGAAAATCCCGTCTGAATCGATCGGCTGATCGATCCAGTCTGACCAATCGATCAGTTGATTGCTCCAGCAGCTCTCTGTTCGCAGGAATGAGCTCCCCAATCGATCGGCTGATCGATCCATGGCTAATCGATTAGCTGATTGATTCAACAGCTCTCTGTACACGGAAGTAGCGTCTCAATCGATCGGCTGATCGATCGAGGACTCCTCAATCGATCAGCTGATCGATTCAGCAACTCTCTGTACGCGGGAAATTTCTTCCCAATCGATCGGCTGATCGATTGAGGACTCCTCAATCGATCGGCTGATCGATTGAGTTTCTGATTTCACAGAAACTCCACACGATTTCGTACAGAACTCACATAAATCAACTAAAAGCATGAAACAACACTACTAGGCATGTCATTACTCATAGTTTGCTATCTAATATCAATACAACTAGTAATCTAAGCATAACATAGTGCATACTTTCACAATTCATGGCACTTAAACATCCTAAACGTGCAGAGTAGTAACAAAATCAGAAATACTAAGTTTTTATATTGGCTAGTCCCCAAGAGTCTTTATTCCAAGTTCCTTCTCACACACATCTTGTCGCATTGCCCTCCAGTCTCCGCTAATCCATCTTCCCTTTACCTTTATCTGTAGTATTTAAGGAAAAAGAAACTATAAGCTTGGGAGCTTAGTAAGAACCATCTACCTCATAAAAACATGCATTCGATGAAATCATGCTTTCAAAAGATGCTAGTTAGAATGCATGCTGATAATCGTGCTAAAAAAATACTAAAATATGGCATACAGATATGTAAGTCATGGCAATTAAATACGGTTCATAGAACTAACTTATTTTGTCAATGAGAAAAGCTAAACTGATACATAAGCTGGGCTAAACTGATGTTAGACTAAGATTAAATCTGAATTGCATTCACATAACTGAATTGTGAAGTTTTGAAAACTATTTTTCATAATAGATAAAAATAATAATCATGCTGCTGATGGGCCCGGCAACTGTACTTGTTATGCGCGCATCCCTAACTAGACCCGAGGTAGCTAGTCCCGAATCTAGTAGGGTTTACTAGGTTATCTAAACCTAGGGACGACTATGGGAGCCCAACCCAAGGACAACTAAGAGTCCAGCAGTGCCACTGATAAAGTAAAATACTGATTCATAAGTTAATTTATCTTATCTTGCTCTTACTAGGTTATCTGAACCTAGAGCTAGGTTATTTGAACCTAAAGGCGACTATGGGAGCTCACCCATTGGACCGTAGTCCCATATAAACTGAAGCAATACTAAGTATGCTATTTAAAATACTTCTATGGCATTTAACTGAGCCATTAAAATGCCCACTGTAGCATATAATTGTACTAGTCATTTTATCGAGCACTTGGTGTGCTCTAACTCTGCATATGGCTGAACTAAGAATATAGAAACATACGATTAGCTACTTATACTGCAGGTGAGGGGTTACTTACATCCTACGCTAGGTTTCTTACAATTCTTATCGCTAGATTTCCAGAGAAGAAGATCTCTTCGGCGGTCTTCTTGCGTCTACGCGTTCTTCTCGCGGAGAGGAGCGTCCTCGTATCGGAGACGTCGCCGGAAAGTGCTCCCATGACCCTAGGGATGGAACCCTAGATCTCTTGGGGCTTGTGCGCCGAGAGGGTGAGGAAGAGAGAGGGCAGCGTCGGGTGAGGGTTTGAGGGAGAGTTGTCGATCCGAAAATAATAAACTCCCACTTAAATTCTCTATTTATATTAAGTGATTAATACAACCCAACTCGATCATAAATATAATTTCTCTCCTCTTCTTTCAGCACACCCCTGCTGGTGCCCCCTGGTTACTAAGGTCATCTATAAATCGTAGGGTCTAATAGGTCTCGGGTTCAATTCCCGCTTAGGCTATTTTACGTTTTTATTTAATTTTGCTACTTCTGCTACTCCAAAAATTTCATAAAAATATTCTAAAATTCCAGAAAAAATAATAGAATATTTCTAAAATTTATTTTGAGAATTTTCGGGCGTTACATTCATGTAACTCCAGGAACTTCTCTCACAGTTCTTTTACTAATCCGTAAACGCCGATTATGGTGATTTCATATAGAGGTAGCATGCTCAGCAGATGGAATTTTGCTCATCTGTTCGTTACGAAGTTTACTTGCTTCTTCTTGGTCCATAGGTATGTAACACCCACTAAGCTTTTAAGATAAGCATATGAATGTAGGATTTTGCCTTAGAAAAATAAAAGGAAGTGGGTTGAAGCAAAAAAGAAATAAAATGAAATAAAAAGGAGAAGAGGTCAAGGATTGAACCTTGAACCTCTTATATTATAATTTATAGAATTAATTAGTAGAAACCAGTTGGGATAGAGAGAAGATATTGATAGCAAAGGAGGGAAACTCATGATAAGGGTGAGAGTAAAAGTTAGCCAAAAGAAAACAAGAAAAGAGTAAGAGAAAGGCAACTTGCCTTCCTTCCTTCTCTCCCTCTTTCTCTCTTCTCTTGCCGAAAATAAAAGAGGCTAATTAAGGGGATTCATTCCCCCTTATTTCACCATGAATGATGAGGATAAATAAATAAATAAAAATAAAAATAAAATAGAAAAAAAGACTAAGGGAGAAGGAAAGCAAAAACTAATTTTGCTACTTCTTCCTCCTTAACATAAAAGGGAGCAAGTAAAGAGAAGAATTCTAATTTTTCTCTCATTTCTCTCATTCTCCCCTCTCCATCACCGAGAACCCCAGCCCCTCTCCTCCATCTTCGGCCCCAAGCCAAGGTTTTCTCCTAAGAAAGCCTAAGATACAAGGAGGACTTAGCAAGAGGAACAAGGGAAGGGAACTAGAAGAAGAGGCTACTTCTTCCATCACCATACCTTAGATCCACAAGCGAAAAGGATGTAAGCTTCTCCTCACCTGTGGTACAAGGCTTTTTATGTGATTTTCGGATTTTATGAGGATTAGAAAACCTAGAATAGAATTTAAGAAAATTCGGCCAAAGAAGAGTTTCAAATCTAGGAAGGTTTAAACAAGTCATCATTTCATGATATTTTTCTATGCTATGTAGGAAGGTTTTCCTTCATGTTTTTATACCTATATGATGCTTGGTCAGAGGAGTACCTAACCCTAGAATTTCGGCCAAAAATGTTTTAAAGAGGTTAGGGAAATCATTGTTTAACCAAACTAGTACAAGATTCCCTCCATGAATTACTAAAGATCTTTTATTGGTTTTCTTGCTTGAAAGTTACTTGGAACCAAAGGAAATCCCCTCATATGTTTCGGCCAAGAAAAGAACTTAGGGTTAGGAAGACCTTTAAATTTAAGTAACCATGTTTATATGATAGAATATAGAGTTCTCTTAAAGAATTTCATGTTGAATATTGCTAGAAATTCATGAACTCTTCATTAAGATTTTCGGCCATGTTAAGATGGATAGCTTAGGAAAGCTTAAACAAAATTTTAACATGCTCAAGACCTCTGTGATATTAAGATATGAAAGTGGTTTAATGCTCTCATGCTTAATTAGGGTATAGAGAATTTAGTTACATGATATATGACTTGTAAGGTCACAAGGGTCCTAGCTTGTTTATGAACCAAATTTGTATATGATGTTCTTAGTAATTTTTGCCATGAAACTTACTTAGGTTTTCCATGCTTTAGGCCACTTAAAACCTAGTTTACAGAATGGTAGGTTTCGGCCATGAGGAAAAATAAAAGAAAAAGGAAAGAAACCTAGGAAGCCTAAGACACAATGCACATGTATGTTTATTATGCTTGTCTTTATACATGCTATGAAACTTGTATGACTTCCTATGCTTTTAGGCTATTTGAAGCAAAGTTAACCACTGATGGGTCTCGGCCAAGTAGGGTTTAAATGACCTAGAGGCCTTAGAATTGAAACCAATTGTGTTAAAAATGCTTCTTATGGAAATATGATAATGTGTTGATTGTGTCACATGCTTGTATAATTTTTCCATGACCTAAATGGACCATTGTAGGTCTCGGCCATGAAGGGATAGATGCCCTAGAAACCCTAGAACAAAATTTAAATATGCTCATGTCACTCTACATGAAATATGATAAGTAGAAAGCCAAAGTTCTCATGCTATATGTTGCTTAATGACCTAAAATGAGGCTAGGGTAAGTTTCGGCCATACCCTTTGTATGATACCTTATTATGAATTTATACATGATGTTAGTTCAAGTTCACATGCTTGTATGCTTGTTTTTAGCCTTAATGAATACTTGTGAAATTTTGGCCATGACATATGTTAAGGGCTTGAGGAACTTAGGAATTAGCTCAAATATGATTACTATGTTACTTGGAAGAAAAATGCTATAAATATGGTTTAAGGTTTCCATGCTTTCATGACAATTGGGACCTTGTTTCACACCTGATAAGGTTCGGCCACATGAAGTTTAGGGACTTGGAGAACTTAGAAACCAAGTTAATCATGCTTATAATGCTTCCTATGAAATTGATGTGATGATAATTTAGGTTCCACATGCTTGGAGGTTATTTTTACCTAAATTGAGATCTAAGGGGGTTCGGCCATGATAAGAACCCAAGGGATTAGGAAGCTTAGAATCCAAGTTAACTATGTTACCATGTTCCTTATGATAGTATAATCACATGATACACCCTTATGCTTAAAAATGTATGCTTGTGATTCATACTTTCCATGATATGACATGTGCTAGAAATATGCATGCTTTTATGATATGCTATGTGGATAGAAATATGCATGCTTTTATGATATGCTATGTGGTGAAAATATGCATGCTTTTATGATATGCTATGTGGTGAAAATATGCATGCTTTTATGACATGATGTATGCCTAAGTGATGCATACCTTTATGATATGATGTATGCCTAAGTGATGCATACTTTTATGACATGATGTATGCCTAAGTAACGCATACCTTTATGATATGATGTATGCCTAAGTGATGCATACTTTTATGATATGATGTGTGCCTAAGTGATGCATGCTCTTATGATGTGTGATATGTATAAGTATGACATGTACTTTACTTTATATGGCTTGTACCAAGGGTCGGCTCCATAAGCGCCCCGGGGTCGATGGAATAAGACTCGGGCCTCGTTAGGGATGGGCTCCTAAGTGCCCCTAGGTCGATGGAGTAAGACTCGGGCCTAGTATGTTTGCTTTGTAGGGTTCAAGACTTGCTACCTTGGACCTACATAGGTTGCGCGCAATATGTAAGTGGTACATAGCCGGGATCCCCTTTAAGTTGATAATATGTTCAAGTATATATGTAAGAAGAAATGGTTTTAAAGATCATGAGACAGACACATATTTTTCGGATACATGTTTTCAAAATCATATTGCATATACCTTATGATCATGTTGTGATGATGCTATGATTTATGATATGCCATGATTAGATATGATTATGTTATGTTTCATACTATGCTTGATATGCCATGCTACCTTATGATGATGCTATGATATGCCATGATTAGATATGATTATGTTATGTATCATGCTATGCTTTAAGAGATGATATGCCATGACTAGTTATGATTTTGTTATGTTGCATGATATGCTTAAAGAGTATGATATGTTATGCCATGACTAGTTGAGATCATGTTATGTTGAGATATTCTTTGATCATGTGATGATTTTCGGTTTTAGTGAGTAGGAAAGGAACTTACTGAGCCATGAGTGCTCATAGCTTACTTTCCTTGTACCACAGATAAAGGAAAAAGTTGGATGAGCTAAAGGAGCAGCAGGAGAGGCAAGGAGATGTGTGTGGCGGTGGCTAGGCAACCAAATAAGAACCTGCTTTAAGAACTTTTAAGAATTTTGCTTTAGTTTCGTAAATTGTAGTACTATATGGGTAACTTGATGTTATGTTTCTATTTATCTTGTTATCATGTTATGGAAACCATATTAGTGTAGTTCGGATTTGAAAACAAAAGAAAAGTTTTATTAAACTAAGAAAATTATTTCAAGTCTTCCGCTGTAATATGTACATAGAGTATCGTAGCCCCGTCCCTTAGGGTTAGCAGGGAGGGCGGGCGTTACAAGGTACTCTTCTTTGTCTTCTCATTGTTGGTCCTTGGGGACTATAAAATCATATTTAATTATTAAAAGTATTTCAAAATATGTTGTGAAAAATACCTCCATGTGTTTCTTCCATATGATGAACTCCCCCTTGAACTTTGGCGGATAGATACTTGGTCCGACTATCATCTTGTTACTTTAGTCAATGGTTAGTCCTTCTAAGACGGTTGGATTCTAATACTAATTGTTGGTGCAGCAGAGGTTGACAAGAGGGGGGTGAATTACCTACAAAATAATATTGAAACCGTTTCTCGATCTTTGACGTGATTAGATTAGTATGATTAAATTAAGCACTAATAAAATTGAAGAATTAAAGAAAGAAAAGTAAGAGGACAGTTTATTTACTTGGTTATAACCTAGGTGGTTGTTAATCAAGGCGTTGAAAAAATCTCCACTAGAAAGTACTCCTTTGCTAAAGTCGGAGTATCCTCATACACACTTTTAAACTTACAAAAGACTAGGAAAATGAATATAGGATTTTTTTTTTTTTTTTTTTAGTTCAGTTGTTGTTAAATTCCAAGCTCTAGGGGTCTTTTTATAGTCTCTAGAAAAAGTTATCCGTTGCTCGGAGGTGCTTTCAAAATGTTCCAAGACGCCTTCAATAAGATAAATTTTATCCGCTGAAGATAACTCTTTATTTTTGACTAACGACTATTGAAGGCGCCTTCAACATGTTTGAAGGCCCCTTCCATAAGGGCTCACAAGCACTTTCAACAAGCTCGAAGGTGCCTTCCATGATCAGGCGTTGAAGGCGCCTTCTAGCTCTTTGAAGGCGCCTCCAGCAATTTCTGGCAGTCTCTAAAGCCAACTTCAGAGTTGACTTTTTTTTGTGTGGGTGATTTCGGCCATCCAGAATTGGACTCACCCAAATCCATCTTTCAGCCTTCTCCTCGAGCATACTTTTGCTCCAACTTCTCATACCTCGGAAGCACCGTATCGGTCCTTCTTGTCTGTCGATGTACTCTTCAGTAGCTTCTCATCTCTCGGATATATCGAGCCTGTCGACTCACTTCCCATACCATCCTTCTCGTCTGCTATGTCTTATTGTTGACTTCTTGTGCTCCTAAGTTCTATACACTTAGACACAATACATCAAATACAACAGGACCTAACTTAACTTGGTTGACCATATCAAAACTACCATGGAGTACTTACATATTCAAGTTTAAGGAAGAGTGTTAGAAGTTGAATTAAACTTGAATACATGAACCACAAATGTTTTATGTACATGAACCAAATGAAACATGAGTATTGTAATTCATATATCTAGATAGAATAAGTTTATGTATCTAATTAATGATGTATGGTCTAGAAATTTCTATTGAATAGGATAAATACATTACATCATGTAATGTGAAGTTGCAAGATAAATAATTTTTTCAATACAAAAGTCATTATGCTACAATTCTTTTCTCTTTCTATAAATCTTTTGAGAGTCCACCACCCTCTAACATCTTCAACTATAATTCTCCGAGTACATACATAACAAATAATTATTATTGATTTGTGCATACACTTTTCTTTTTTAAAAAAAAAACATCTTGAGTTGAATTCATTTTGTGCGTGGCTTATTTAATCCACTTTAACAATGTATACTAATCCCAAGAGTTATCTAGGGGTGGACAGTTAGTTAAATATAATGCGACATATTTATTACAATGAGATAGAATTAATTTTCAATGGAGGTATATCTTTGGAAAAAAATTTCTCTCATCCTCTAATTATTTGATAGTCATAATTTACCTCTCTTTATATAATTTGAATAGATGATGAAGAATATCTAGGAATCACTTTTGATTATAATTAATCTCAAGAGTTATATATATATATATATTTTAAAAATATGGGAACGTAAACTGATGGACATGGAGCGTATCAGTTTCACATTCAATGTACACTCAAACACTTTGACTCAATTCCTGACACGATACTAGGGTTGTCTTAAGACTAAGGCTGATAGAAGTTTTAGAGAAAAAAAAAAGTCAGGCCTTTAATATTTAAAAATAAAAAATAATTTTTTTTTCTCATCATCGAAAGATTTAAAAATATTTTTTAATAAAATAAAATATTAATTTTTTAAAAAAAGACTTTTATATAAAATTAAATTTCTGACTTTTTGAGATACAATATTGAATGGAGATCCCAATATTCTAGTAGTCGGCGGAGCCAAATTGATGTAGATAGCTGCAACAAGAAAATTAAAAAAAGATCGAAAAACATAGACAAAAAAAAACACTCATAAACGACACAATTAAAGCCAAAGACAATTAAAGTCTTCACGAAAACTTTAAAAACAAATTGATATTTAAAAATGAATAACATTATACATAAAAATTTCTTATCAAGGAAGAAAATAAAGAGTGGAGAAGGATGTCATATGTGAGTATAGACGAAGAAGGAGAAGAATATAGTTAGTACAAAGGAAGGAAAAGAGGACAGAGCATTGACGAGAGGGAGAGAAAAATTACGAGATCATCTCGACTAGGATTTTTGAGAGATATTGTATAGGAAAGCATTGATCTTATAACATATAATTAAAAATAATAATTATAAAGGTATAATAAATGATATAAAAATAATTTAATATTATTAAACGTTTTCTTTAAAATAAATTTAAAATGTTAAAGATTATGAACGTTTAATTTTCTTTCAAAAATTGAATAAAAATAAATATAAAATATAAAAAAGTAATGGCTCCAATTAAATTGGGGCCCTGGGCATAAGCCTATGCCTAAGTTGAGCCTAGACTATATTGTAGTAGTTAGGTTCTTTTAGTGATTAATTAAATATTTAAGAATTGAACTCCAATTTTGATATATTGTATGAATTTTTTTTCAATGGGATGATAATTCTAAGAACGTTAGCCGCTTAGATAAGCGTTCATAAGTACTTATTTATTTGCTTAACGGTCAATATAAAATTTTCATAGAACCAAATAAATTATCTTAAAATTAATCAATTGAAAAAGTTGAATATCTAACTTATAAAAAAAAAATCCAATCTAGTTTGACTCTGATTTTAACATGAGCAAATGGAGGCATCAGAGTAATAAGTCGAATCCTCAGGCCAGAAACTAGCCACATATATTATATATTTCTGACATCTTGATATGATATTGATTTTATTTTCCTTTCATCTAATTTGATCATTGGTCTTGTCTAAAATCGATGGATATAGAATGTTGGATACGTGACTCGGATATTGATTAAATGAAGATTCCTTGCTATCAAAAGATAACTTTAAAGCACTCCTGCGTATCAAAAGGAGAAATAGTGAACGAACTAGGGAAGGGGTCCCGACGTATGTCCTCCGACACTTAAGTCAATAATCGGTAGAATGTGATGAATAGTAGTGTGGATGAACAGTGGACATGGTATAGTCTCACGTAACGTAAGTATACCTGCGCTTGTAGATGGAAACTCTTTTTTTAGTATTACTGTTTATTTGTGCACGATTCTCAAAGTATTTCCAGAAAAGGGCAAATCATAAAGATGCTCTGGCACCTTCCCAAATGGACATATAATCTTTGCGTTTGGCAAAGAGGAAGCTTTTAATGCACAACTTGCATATAGAATATTTGATAGTCTTCATGGCACACAATGCTAAAAAGCAATATGAGGTCGTTGAGCTGGGGCCCACAACCCACTTACCTAACAAACTGACAGAGCTTTTCACATGACCCAGTCGGCAGTGGCTTGGTCGATTGGACATATGGATGTCGTAGGGGACTCATCCCTTACTCAGCCTATCAATTTCAACCAAAGAGTTCAATTGGACCGAGCGTCCATTTTATCTAATCGGACCATAGTTCTAATCTACTAAAATGCTCGACTGAACTATTCAATTGTGCTATCTTAAAGAAATCTTAGTCTTGGAGAGTGATGACTCGTCTTGAGCTATTCTCCATATTAAAAGGCTTGACGTCCGACCGACCCGATG
This sequence comes from Zingiber officinale, assembly GCF_018446385.1. Classification (NCBI taxonomy): domain Eukaryota; kingdom Viridiplantae; phylum Streptophyta; class Magnoliopsida; order Zingiberales; family Zingiberaceae; genus Zingiber; species Zingiber officinale. The sequence continues at coordinate 93,361,396 of NC_055996.1, forward strand.
GTCCGATCAGTTAACCTCTTGGCCCAATAGTTCAACTGGCCCATTGGGTCGGTCAGATAACCTCTTGGATGCGACAATTAATTACACTGGCTTCAAGGGTTGATCCTTCCTTGCTTTGACCGCCATGTCAACCGACTTCTTGGACTTTGACCTAACTCGAGGGAGCCCCACCTCAATCATCATATCACAAGCTTCTCCCTCAAATCTAGTCAAAAGAGACTGCAAGTCCAACTGACTGGACACTTCTATTGTTATGCTCTTGGTCCTCCGATCGGGTGTTCATTCTCCTTTACTGTCACTCGGTTCAAACCAATGTTATACTTAGCTGCTAGTGTTTCTAGGATATCTTGTTTCCTGATCAGACGCTTCTTCATTCTATGATACCTTAGAAATAGGGCACATTACTTATCATTAATGTCAAACATGATGAACACACTATTTCATCATAAGTCTGCTTATTGCCTCCCATCCCTCATAATTGCTGCCAGTAGTTTGTTGTCACATGTTGAACATAGGTGAAAATAATATCTGATGTGACAGGCATATGATGTGACTACTTCTAGTTCAAATTCGACGATCTGGTTTAAATCTCTCTTGTCTATGCCCTTGATCGAACGGATCTCAGAGATTCTCATTAGGTTTTTAAGGTTTGTGCTTCAATGACACTTTATCGTTTTTGCATCTTCTTTCCATCTTCTTCTTCTTCTCTCTATTTGTCATCACCGACGATCGTTCTAACTCCTTGCTCCCTTACTAAGTTCTGATCCATTTCTCTCCCAGTTTCGATCTCCTTTATTCCTTTTTCATGGCTTCTTGCCCACCCCGTCACGTCCATGAGCTCTAGTACACCTCCACCGCATCTGATTTCCATGGCAAGGAGGTGAACGAGATGTGCCACCATTACCATATTCCTCCTGACCATCGCATCATCATCCCTTCTGGATACGATTGCCCCCATCTTCCTCCGACCGATTTTATTACTTTCTTTAAGGACTAGTTTATGGTCATCCTCCGCTTTCCCTTACATCCTTTTCTCTCTGAAGTCTATTCTTATTTTCACATGTACCTAATTCCATTAGGTTCCTATGCAAAGTTATAGTGTTATTCTGCTTGTATCGGGTCCCTTTACACCGCTGGGTTTTCCACTACTTTTATTATCGAAAGAAATCCGAGCCGGGCATTTTCATTTTCTAAGCCTAAGTGGGTGCAGTATTTTCTGATAAATTGTATTTTACTAATAAAAGTTGGAAATCACATTTCTTCTATCTCCGACCAGTTTGTCCCCTAGCTTTCTCGACCGGGTGGCAAATAGAGTTTCCCAACCCTCCCAAGTTAAGCAAACACAAATGGGAGCTGGTCTACCTCGAGGCCTCCGCTTAACTAGCCGGTCTGAAATACCATATCCACAAGTTGCTGACTGAGCTAGTGTTGTATATGTTTGGATTGAGTCTCATTTGAACCCGACTGCCCGACAACTTCGATGAGACATTCATCTTCTTATTTCTATTGGATCTAACTAAATTTTTCTCTATTTTGCAATTAAAATCATGTGGAAGGCTTTGTTAGGTGATTCCATAAAGTTAGCGGACAAATAGATGTACGCTCGGGGGGAGGCGAATTTGGAGAATCATGGGCTACCACCCATTGGCTAATCTAAGGAGCCGACAGCCAAAGAGGAGGTTGGCCAAGTCGTTGGGAGTGATATAGCTGCCAACACGTACTGAAGAAATGCTACCCCCAACCTTCATTGCTTCTGATTGTTGTTCCCTCAGAGTCAATGGTCTCCGTCAAACCCTTGATCCACCGTTGACGTCGCAAAAGGGGCTGATCGACGACCCCAATCCAATCGGCAACCCCCGCTCCACAAACATCTGTTGTGGCCTCAATTGTGTGGCCACGCTCTAAGCGGAGAGAGAGCTCTACCTCCGCCATCCCTGAAGCCGCTACTAATCGGTCTACTCCAGCTTCATTTGAGCAAGCACCTTCACTTTTTGAGTTGTCGATCAGAGTTATCTCGACATAGCCGATTTCCTTTTTGATGTCACCTTTGACCGAGCTAGTGCGACCCCTATCCACAATACACTCTACTCTCCTTTCCAAATCCAAAAGAAAATATAAATCGAGCTCCACAGAACCAAGTGAGCCAAGTAAGCAGAGGTGGGTTAGGGAGATCCTTGTGCTGCCCACTCATGAATTTCTTTCCATACACTCGGTCGAGTCCCTAGCCCTAGAGTGCATAATTAAGATTTAAAGACCCTGGACCCAAACTTAGGTGGATTCCTCAACCTGATCAGCCTCCAGCTCACCTGAGCAGCTAGTTGACTGCTTTTGCCAAGGAGTTACTAGGGTAAGCTTATTCTGCCCTCATACATTTGTCTATCTCATATGCTTCATCTAACCTTCTTTTCACTTTGATAGTTTTGGGTGGAGGGTTAGGTTGAGCCATTAGCAAAAAATGTTGCAAGGCTCAGTCGGGGAAGTGGACACCTTCCGGTGCTTAGCTGAGTGGCTATTAGAAGAAGTGGCCGAAGGAGTTGGAGAGCCAGTTAGAGACACTGTTGACGGACGAGTAGACCCTCTCTGTAGAAAAAGATAAAAATCACAACCAAGCTACGCTGGTGCAGAATGCACCAGAATCGAACATGAGTTTTGATATTGACAAAGGTTCAAGTTAAATCATATTGTAATCTGATAAATTAACTAAGTGTACAGGATGTTTACTCAACTAGAAAAGACTTACGAGATCGTAAAAGTCAGGCAGGAAGTCTAAGTGGGTCGAGAGGACCTGACACTTGGCAGGGAAGCTTGATAGGTCTGGAGGACCTGGTATCGAGAGAAACCCCTGGTGAATCGATCTGATGCTAAGCAATAAAGTCCAAATAAGTCTGGAAGACTAATGTTTGATAGGTAGGTTGAGGTAGACAATTGGAGAGAAGCGACGGTGAAGTCGTGTTCCGAAAAGGGACAATCTTAGGTTGCTGATCTAACTGAAGAAATTGGGAAGGTTTCCAAGTTGATATCAAGACAATTTTACGTTCAATTACTATTGATGCATATTACTACTCATGCATAATATATTATCATTGTACTAACTTTGTTTTGCATGAGTATTTATTTTAGCTCTGTTTTGTAAGAACCAAAGTTATCGATCAACCAAACACCAAGATTGATCGACTGAACCATGTTGATTCAGACTAGAAATCATATCACGCAAAAGCAAATATGGAAGCTAGGCCAATTGGTCGATCAAACAATAAAAGCATTAATGACGAATTAATAGCAAATCTCAACGAAGAGGGAAACTACATAGATAGGTCGACCGATCATGGGGAACAGTCAACCAAACTGCATAGATCAGTTCATCTTGGACAAAACTGCTATTTGTGCTCTTACTCTGCGCTTCATTTTCACAAGCAAGATGCTCATTCAAGAAGTGCCAACAAAGCTTCATCTCCTACCTATTGTCGGTATAATTTAGTTAAGCTTGTATTGTTTTACTTTCTAAAAGATCGTAGTGTGTTATTATCTTTTCATTTGAACGAATTACTTCTTTCTCAAGGTTTTGGAAAGAAGAGTTATAGTGGATTACCTATTGGCACAATCAAGGATAACGGGTATTAAAGTAGGAGTTGATTAGGCTCTGAACCAAGTAACCAAATGAGTCTTATTATTTTCCGCTGCACTCTTATTGTTTTTATGATACAAAAGAAAATATTTTAGCAAGTGATATTCACCCCCCCTTCTATTGCTTCTTTTCGATCCATCAATTGATATCAGAACGAGTTGCTTTGAATTTACTTGACAGATTTTCGAGTAATTTTTAAAAACTTTTGCATTCTTCAAAAAGATTTTTCTTGCTTATACATTTATTTCTTTTTATCTTGCACTGCTAATTCCAAGACGAGAGTCTTGGAAATTTCTTTTGTTAATTTTGTGATTGTAAGAATATCAAACTCCTACTAAGAAGGTTATAGTACAGTCTACCCTTCGTTATTCAAAGGAGAAGACTTCAACTACTGAAAAAATAGAATGGAGTGCTACCTCAAGTCGGCATCAAACTCTGATTTACCATATTAAAAGGATACATATCTCCGATAAAAAATGAAAAATCATTACAACCAGAAAACTAGACTTAGGGATGTAAATGAACCAAACGGTTCGCGAGCTATTCGGAGCTCGATTCGGTAAAAGTTCGTTCGAGTTCGTTCGTTTATCTTATCGAGCCGAGCTCGAGCTCGATTTCGAGCTCGACAGTTTTATCGAGCCGAGCTCGAGCTTAAGGATATTCGGCTCGTGAGCTCGCGAACATGTTCGTTTATAGGCTCGCGAGCCAAAAAAAACGAGCCTTAAAACGAGCCTTAAATCGAGCCTTAAAACGAGCCTTAAACGAGCCAAAAAAACGAGCTCTAAAACGAGCCTTAAAATGAGCCAAAAAAACGAGCTCTAAAATGAGCCAAAAACGAGCCCGAAAACGAGTCCGAGCTCGCTTAACGAGTTAGGCTCGTTAACTTTAATAATCGAGCTAATAACGAGCCGAGCTCGAACTGTTCGCGAGCCTGATAATTCTAAAACGAGCCGAGCTCGAGCCTTGTGATAAAAGCTCGATTCGAGCTCGAGCCGAGCTCGAGCCCGAATATAACTTAAACGAGCCGAGCTCGAGCCTGATACTGTTCGACTCGGTTCGACTCGTTTACATCCCTAACTAGACTCCTTCAATGACTTCAATGATCAAGAAGGCGGAAACACGCAACAACATTCACAAATTGACAGAAGTCAGGTAACACGCAACAACATTATACTATAGACTTCAGATCAATAACTTTCTTTAAACTTGAATAGGTTGTCGTACTGAAGATTGCAAGATTTAGATCACAGAATAACATCTCTGGTGGCGCAATGAAATTCATCGACCAAAAACATTTCAGTTTTTATTTCTGTCTGTCTGAATGAACACAAAACACATCACATAACAAAACTCTTACTGGAGAAGTTCATGATTCTATGCAAATGCCTAAGAATGTTCTCAGCCATCTTCTTGGTGTTGCCATCTCCTCTATGGAAGACCGACACCAGCACGGTCGGCAACACCTTATCACTGTAGATATCCTTGCAGAAGCTCTCATTCCCCTTCTCTAAAAACCTTTCCACCAGCCACAGACTCCTCTGGAGCACATCTTCCTCCCTGTGCACCTTCAACACCCCGAGCACATTCTTCACTGCACCAAGCTCACTCAGTGCCCTCACACTGCCCTCCACCTCCACGCTTTCATCCAAGAGGGTTCCAATGGCCGACAACACTGCCTTTACGACCTTGGCATTCTCATTGTCGAGGCAAGCCAACAGCCTCTCTGCAGCTCGGGATTCCAGCAAGCAGAAGGTAGTGGTCGAGGAGCAGACTCCCCGGTGCGCTGGGCAAGTTAACACCATTCTACTACCTTCTCTGTTCAAGACCGAGATGGACTTGGAGAAAATGTTTACTGCTCTGGAAGGCTTTTTCGCCTCTGAAGGGGGCCTTGATAGTTTCAGCGACTGAGAGGAGAGGTTCCCAAGCCCCACAGCTGCTAACCTTTGGACTTCACTGCTTCCGCATGGCCTCACAAGCAAGTCTAAAAACACTGATGTTAAATTTCTTGACATAGCCATCTCGAGTATCTCCGGGTCAAGCAAGCTGCTGGTGAACCTCACAAGAATGCCCACTAGTCCTTCTAAATAGTACTCTGCCTGCCTCGTGTTGCTGACTCGTATTTCGCCTCTCTGAATTGTTTGTATCCTGCCGAGAACTAAGGGTGCCACGCCTTGGTGGAGGAGAGCTAAATTGAGCGGTGTGCTTTGGTGCGGGAGGTTTGAGATTAGGTTCGCCGATACGGCTTGCTTCTCAGAGATCCGCATGATGTCATAGGTTTTGATTAGGCCCTCTGGTTGGCCTTGTGTCTTGCAGAGACCTGTGGCTATAGTGTATCCTATGTGAGATGAGAGGACGATGAGCAGCTTTGCAGCAACAGTTGCTAGCTCTTCTAGCCGAGAATTGAGGAATTCGATGATGGTTTGCGTTAAATCGAGCTCTTTTACTACTGACACGACTGTGGCTAGAGGCTTTGAGAGCTTGGTGAGGGAAAGTACGATTCTTATGAGGTTCACATTCACTTCCTCCGCCATCGAGCACTTCAACAAGTGGACAATGTTGTAAACTGAGTAATGTGAGGTGATGGTGTGGCCATTCTTGTTCACGTTTATGTTGGAGAAATCGATAGCATCCGATTCGAGTATGTTGGCAAGGATTGCAGCAGCCTCTTCCTGGGAATCCGGGGGTTCGCTGTGGATTCTGCGCAAAAATATCTCATCGATCATGATGGGGATGATGCCTGCATCGATGAGTATCTTGCTGTTGGGAGGGTGAGATGAGATTTGAACTAGAGCTTTGAATGCTTCTCTTCTGATGATAGCATTGCCTCTGCTTATCATTTGGATGAGGGTATTGGAGGTTCTCTCTGCCACATAAGTCTTCATGTAATCCTCGGGAGAGATCTCACCAAGGTAGCTCACCATATCCATCTGCACCTCTTCTGAATCTGTACTTTATGCCAATTTACAGTTGTAGTTTTCTCAGGGAAAATGTGGAGAGATGAGAGTTAACATGGTACTTACCATCACTGAGGTGGTGCAAAAGGGGTTCCAAGAATCCATTCTCTGCCATGCACTTGATGTTCAGCGGTAACTTCTCTAAGTTCTTCAAAGTTTCTTCTGCCTTTTCTGCAGCAAAAGGATCAGCTTCCTTATTGAATTTCATTGTAATCAGAATCAAGATTCCACCAGGTGTCCGCCCGATCTTGTCCAAGAACATCTCAGATTTTGAAAGCTCGAGTAAGAATGAAACAGCTGCATGCCTCTCTGAAGAATTGTAACTGGACATCATCTTGATTGTCCTTGTGAGGGCTCTTGTCTTTGCAATAATAACCTGCAAATATAAATCCATCCATCATCAAACTCATTTGGATTGATCCAATTTTAAATTTAACTTAGACCACAAGAGAAGGATTGTAAACCTTTCTGTCTTCATCCTCCACCAGTGAGCACAGAAGATGCATCGCCTCGCACCGCACGGTCACGCTATCATGCCGTAGAAGCTGCTCTACTCGCTGTGTTATTCCAACATTGTGCATATGCTCCATGTTGTGCCTTTTATGTTGGCTCAGCAGTTGCAGCTCCTTGAGTGCATCCAACACCATGGTTTCTGAAGTGGCCAATGACAAAGCACTGCTTGCGATCGAGATTCTAGTCGCCTCACTTCGTTCCTTCCACTCTTTGATTGTGTTCTTCAAAGCTAGATTGTTGCTGAAACCAGTACTTTTGATCTCAATCCTTGTTGTTGGGCAGATCACATTTTCTGAGGACCTATCCAACCACCACTCAACGATAGCTTCTCGTTCGTACGTTATGCCAGTTTCTATGGTGACAGGATCGATCATAATTTTCTTTGTTAATGGACAGAAGAAGCCTTGGTAAGCAGGTTGCAGAGTTTCTGCTAATTGAGAGAGAATGTTGGATGATGCTTCGGCAGCATCGTTCCTATGTGTGCCATCATACATAGCTTTAACAAAACCTTCATAAATATTCTCCCTGTGAGAAGCTGAAACTGGACTTTCCCCTTCTCCACTTAACCTTGGGTGATTTGTATTAATTTGCAGTAGTTGGCTGAATTGGTTCATGGCAATGTCAGCATTTCTTTGGTTCCCGAAATTGTAAAAGGGGATATTGCTGAGATCAACTGCCATGCTTCTGATCACTGCCTCTAGTTGTTTGATGGTGGCTTGGAGTTCATTGTCCAGGGTCACTTGATCTCCACCGCTGCATCGTGTAACTAGCTCCTTCGCGATGATGACTTTCGATGACAAAGAAGCCAGGAATTCAGTTCTGCTTGTTGCAATATTTTCTTGGACCTGTGGTTCCATTCCTGGCTCCATGGCATTTGGTTGCCGTGTATGATCAGCAACAGCTAGAATCATATATCAGATGATACTGAAAGAGAAATTATTAGAATTAAATGCAAAATTCTATCTCAAAATATCATAATAACTTTCAGGAACACACCCATGCAATTTGTTTCCTGTTTTTGGGTCAAATACCCTTGCAAATTCGCTCCTGGTATAAAAGATAAAACCTGTATTTTAATTCAATTAATGAAAACATATTCCACTCCTGATCCATTAAAAGGAAACATAACAACCAGCAACTTTTTCTGTTTATTAACATGGAATTTACTCACTTTTGCCTTGATGGAGCTGCTTTTGAAGCTTTACAAACCGAAGTATATATGGATCATTCAAAGATGCAAAAAGGACAGAGTGAATGAATGAGAGGTTGGAGACACAATTGAATCTCTAAAGGAGTTTCAATATTTGCTGCATCCCTCCCCTTGAAGAACTGAATGTCTCTTTAGTTCATCTTCTGAAGAAGCAAACTGATCAAATTTGTTTTCTGAATTTATCAGCATAAAGTTTTAGGAGGAAGTCCGTTCTGAACTAGTCACCAACTTATTACCTAGTCTGCGGGTTGACTTGTAGTTACTTCTGAAATTTATTTTCAAACTGCTATTTGTTATTGTCAGTGAAGGGTTAGTGATCTCCATTTTAGTCTAGTTTAATAGTTGTTGCTTGTTCAGCTATTTTGCTTCTCAGGTTCAACTTTGAAACATTAAAATCTGTCACAAATTTACCAAGTCAATATCAATCTCTTTTGCACATGAAATAATCTTGCGAGAATGAGCAAAAAACTAGAACACAACCTTTGATCCTTTCTTCCTCTTGTCTTAATTCCTGGATATCTTTGCATGGATTTATCTCCACAAATGATTTGATCTGACTATTTATTTCTGCAATATTGACATATTCTCAAGAAAAAAAAAAGGCAAACATACAAAGTCTGGCATAACATTGAGCTTTAAATTTGTAATTTGTAATACTTAAGATGGAAGTGAGGAAGCCATTTAGAGGATGAAAAAGATTTAAATTTGGCCACGTGTGACCAGTTGATTGGCAATCTGACTATTTAAATTTGGCCACGTGTGCCAACTAATTTAAGCTTTTGGCTTTATCAGGCAAAAAAATCTTAGTATCATTTTTTTTTCAATTCGTTTGATTTCATGCCTTTTCCCAACTCAATTATATATATATAACTCTTCGAACTGATTACCAACCCATAGAAGTTTTCCGTCAAGGGTCCATCCAAATGGTCAATAGACCCGCCAACTCAACTATTTGATATTACATCAAGTTGGTATTAAGATATAGATGGGACTTTTTAAAATTATTATTGATAAGGTATAATTAAGACCTTTTCAATGTCGTGCAATGCATGATGTTAATGATGATAACACAAGCAAAATAATAAATTGAATTAGTTGCATCAACTATTTAGGATCTTGTTCCTAAAAATGAATGATTCGTTCATAATTTTTTATTTATTTATACTCAGCTGTCATGCAAATAGCAAGATACATCACCCTTCTAAAATTCTCCCAAAATCTATCCTATTAACGAACCATTTGAATTACACAACAAATTCTCATAATCTTGCGACATCTATCCTGTTAATGCTATCTTTGTTCTATGTCTACAACAATACATTAAGAAACGCAAGAATACCTAGTCATCCTTCAAATCTTCAACACTATTGTGCAACATCGTTCATACAGATACTCTCAGGTAAGCAAAGGCCATGGTCTATTGGGATTAGTTCCATCACAGTACCAAACTTACCGCCATTACCATCTATTTTCCTCACCTAAAGGTTCCCAGCATACCTGTCCGTATTGAAGATTCTAACATCAAGTATCCCAATCTTGTGCACGATCGTAACAGGGAAAAAGCTTGAGGTTCCATGGTCATTAGCATCAAAGTCATGTGAAATGTACTTCTGGAATGAAGCAACTTTGCTGGCAGCATTTGTCTCTGTGCTAGGAGCTTTAATGCTGCTTTTGGAACTAATGTCTTCACACAAATGCAATACTGGATGTGTGATCTTGACAAGGGCTGTTGGAGGGGCATTGGCAAAGTGATGGTAATCCAGGAGGTAGGCAGCAACCTCTTTGAGCCCCGTCTCGCCAACTCGCAAGACCTTTTCAGCCCAGGTTGTACGAGGTCCTTCCCTATAAGCCTTTTAAGATTGTTTGGTGCAAATGGCTCATCTGTTGGCTTCACAATAGCAATGTTTGCACCACTTTTGTTCCAGAAGAAGTATGCACGACCAAGCCCCCTGTGAACTGGTATAGGGTCAGTGCCTCTCTTAATAGCCTTCACTGCATCCTTAACAAGTCGCTTAATCTCAGCAGAGTTGTTTGAGCATAAAATTTCAATCAAACCACTCGGATCCCCACTCTTCTTATGATCATCCCCAATTGGCGATAGGCATGGAGTGGACGAACTCCTGTGGAGGAAGCTGCAATCTTCTTTTGACGGCGGGTACGTTGTCGCAATGATACAGTTCAAGGCCCAAGACTAAGCCAGTGTCCGTCTGAATGAACACACCGCCTTCGTCCAGATGCCTTTTCTTCACTCCACGGATTCTCAGGGCAGTCACTGCTGATGGTGCGACTTAAGACTGATACGGTCATTTGGGTCTGGACTGGGTTATCATAATTGGGAGCCATGGAGACAGGAGGATGTCGAAAGCAAGAACAAGTTATTTTTTCTCTCTCAAAACCTGCGCCAATAGCAGAGGCATGTGCAACAGCGGCAGAAATATATAAAATGGTGCATAAACGGCCATGAATTCAGCAATCGGAACATGATAATCACAAGCTTATTAGAAAGCTCGGAACAAGGAAGAAAATGGATATGCTCTAGCCTCCTCTAATTCGGGAAGCCATCTTTTCAAACAGAATGAAACCTGCCAAAAAATTTTGTTTTCTGTTAGGGTGCGTTTTATATTATATATTCGTTTGGCTTACGTAATGATTAATTCCCAAATTATCTTGCATAATCACCACGTTACGAAACGCTAGCAAATAGGTAATATATCCCAGAATAGATTACCCCTAAGTTTTAAGATTTTTGTTAATTCCCGGGTTAACGAGAATGAGTCACGGGCGAAAAGGTCGCCAAACGCGATCAGCGATGAGGGCGAGTAGTTGCCGATCATGGAACACGATCAACGAGTAGGGACAGAGGCGACACCGACGTCTCGTGTGGATGGAGGCGACTGACAAGTGGTGACTGCTCGCAAGACGCCGGTGACAGCGCTGTAAGTACTCGCGAGGAACAACGAGCAGGGGCAAAGGCGACGCGGGTGTCTCGCTTGGATGGAGGCGACTGGCAGGTGGCAACTGCTCGTGAGATGGCGGCGACAACGCTGCAAGCGCTCGCGAGGAACTCCAGCACTGGTGCTGACGTTGCGTGGCTGGGGAAGAATAGGGATTGGGCGCCAGCGTCTCGCATGGACAGAGGCGACGCCTGCTGCTCCGATTGACAACACTCGGTCGCCGGCTGCTCTGGCGACAACAGGCGCTCGTGAAGAACTCGCATTGGTGTATCGCGTGGCTTGGGAAGGAGAAGGATGGGGAGTTGGTGTCTCGTGTGGTTGGAGGCAACGCCAACGTCTCGCATGGACGGCGGTGACACTAGCGTCTCGCGTGGATGGAGGCGAGGGAGATAAATGAATCAAGATAAGCGGCTCAGTCAAAGTTTGACTTGAGCTCAGAGTAGATCAAGCTTGAGCTAAACTTGAACCGACTCGTTTAATATTCGAGTTAATCTCGAATCCAGTATTACTCGAAGATATTAGACATCAGGAAGGTCAATTTTTTTTTACCAAATACTATTAGCTAGGATAAATCCCTTCTACCCATTCAAAATTAAAAGTAGATTCAAGTACTCTCCGTGATAATATGTGTGCCACTGTGTTCGTCCTTCTTCTCATCTGTTACAGAAGAGTAAATTCATAATTAGTCAGAAACATACTGAATTTTCATTGTCAGTACATCTCTCCATGTGTTTCCCTTATCCCTTTTAGAAGGCATGAGACCATCCTAGAGGGATGATTTTATCTTTTGCCACAAATTGTAATTATTCATATTAGCATGGTCAATTTTGTAAACTGGGATACTGGACTGGCCCGGTGGTTTTGGGCCCGTTAAGATCTGAAACTCGCTGGACGCAACCCGAGTTCACCTGGTGGAGGCGATCTCAGACGTCAATCAGCGGAGCTCGAACGTTGATCGCCTGCCACGTTGCAGCTAAGGACACACGTACGATCACGTGCCAGCTCGTTAATTGAAATTCGTAGAGCCGCTAGTTTCTGTCGACTTGTTTCTTTTGCAATTTAGTTCTTTATTTAGTTGCATTTTATTACTTTGTTGACTGGCATATCATGATCATTTATTAAGATGTCGAAAGTGCAACTGATCTACATGCGTACAATTTCTTTTAAATCAATTAATTGGCTATATAGTTTTGTTGGATTGTGTATGAAATCGTGTCTCTTTATGTCGACGGGGTACACACATCTAGGGATGATAATTTTCCCCGTGGATTTGGGGCCCCGCGGGGAAAATTCGAAATGGGGATGGGGATCCCCGATTTTTTGGGAATGGGGCGGGGATAGGGCGGGTATGGGAATACTATCCCCATCCCCGAACCCGTCCCGAATATATTATTATTAATATTAATAAATAATAATATGATTTTTTTTAAAAGTATTAATAATAGTGTTAATATTAATATTAAAAATTTTGAAAATATTATTATTAATAATATTATTAATATTGATATTAATATTAATGGTTGGTGATGAATGATGATGATATATGTTCTTCAGTTTAGGAATACTTTCATAAATCATATTGTATAATTACTTTAAAAGGAACAAATAATTAAGTGGAAAAACTTGGTCTAACAACTCAGATCATTTTGTACTCTTCTCATTCAATTTCGCTGATGCACAACGAACTTGAAAGCTCAGCCCATGTTTCATAACTTGTCGTGACCAAAGTTGTTCTCTAATTCGGTTCAAATACTAAATTTGAGAATGGGGCGGGGATGGGGAAACCCCGAACCCGTGGGTTCGGGTTCGGGGAATCCCCGAACCCGAAAAAATGAAAACGGAGCGGGAATGAGAATGGCAAACCCACCCCCGCTCCGCCCCATTGCCATCCCTATGACACATCAAAGGATAAGCGAATGGACAATTAATATCCATTCTTCCTGTGAGTGTGCCTTGACGCTCCATATCATACAAATTAGATAAAGTAATATTCTAGGTTGCATTATTGATTGATCTTGGTCCATGAATGAATTGCATATAAGTATATTTGATGGAGAGAATAAAATGAGAATGATTCTTTTTTATTATTATTTGGTTTGCTTTAGTGGAACAATATAAAAGTTTTTTTTCCCTTTTATTGCCTATATATTCAGCCATCCAACCAATTCACAATCTCAGTTTATCTACTTTTACAACATGATTGGCCCCAATTAATTGTTTAATTTGCCTAATTTATTGATTTGACAGGTTCTTATCCACTAAACTCCTATTTATCAACCCAACGTAACTAATTTACTAAATCCATTGGGTTCAGTCCATCCATCTAAGGGTCTATTTACTTGGGAGAGTGAAAAATAAAATTAAGGAAAAGTTTCCACGGTGGAAAAGTTTCCGTCGTTTACTTCATTAAAATTTTCCGAAGGAAAAGTAACGCAATCCATCAGCGGATAATTTTGGAGCCAAAATCGATCATCTCAAAATCGGATGGAAAGCAGCGGATGGAAAAAAAAAATGACGCATGTACCCCTTTTACATTCACAAAATTACACCATATACCAAAAAAAAATGACGCATGTAGCCTTTTTAACTCACAAAATTACACTATGTACCAAAAAAAATGACGCATGCACCCTTTTTTATTTACAAAATTACATCATAAGTATTCACCTTCCTCTATCAAGGTAAACAAGTGTGCAAAGGAAAAGATTTCTTCACTCTTTCTTTTCTCTTCCTTCAAAGATAACTTTCTATGGTTGATTCCTTTCCTTTCCTCATCCACACTCTAGAGTAAACATAGCATAAGTAACGTTTCGGAGGAGGGGAGAGAAGGAAAGGGAAGGATAAAGAAGGAGATTTTAAAATTCTATTTGAGAGGAAGGGAGCTACTAAAAAATAGAAAAGGTAAAGAAGGATAAATTTTATCTTTTTTTTTCTATGAAATTAAAGAATTTTTTATACCTCAATTTGGAGTGTAAGGAAGGATAAGGAGAACTAAAAAATTTATGTTCCAATTTTATCATTGTTTTATTATATTAATTTCAAAAATCATTATTTTAAGTATTCTTTGCATCGTAATGAAAACACTCGTATCGTCCGACACTCGCACTATGTCGACACTGACTTCGATGTCGATGCCGACTTCAAGGCCAACTTTGACATTGATGTCGACTTCGACACCAACTTCACTGTCAATATCAACTTCAACGCCGACTTTGATGTCAATACTGACTTCGACGTCAACACTGATGCCGACTTTAACAAATGAGCTACAATTGCTTGAACACGTAAGTTTTAATCAATAAATGTATGCAAGATGCACTAGGTTCTTGAACACTTATGTCTTTAACAAAAGTGAGGGTAATTTTATAACTTTATATATTTAACCTTATTACCTTCACTTTCCTCCCAAACACGTAACACATGTTACGTTAAGGAATCTTCCCTCCCTCCCAAATGACGAGAATATAAATATTTTACTTCCCTTCCCTTTCCCTACCTTCCCCTTCTGTTAATGAATCTTTGCTCATCCCATCCAAACATAGGGTTGTTAAGTCACTTCAGAGCTAGAAGGGGGAGGGGGAGGGGTGAATAGCTTCTTGCGCTTCGATGATGATGATTTACAGCGACATTGACTTAAAGTAAGCTCCCAATACTAACACAAGAATTTATTTGGTATTCATCTTAAGAAGAGGTGACTAACTCAAGGATCCACACACCGAGCACACTCTCCACTACGTAAACTCTCCTTCTCAGAACAATTGGAGGTGGAGAAATCTCATACAAGACTCAACAACAAGATATAACTCACACAAGAAGTAAATACACAAGAATACAGATAAAACCTTCTTCTTGCTTGATCTTATTGATGAAGATTGCCTCTTGATGTTTAAATGCAGCAGCACCTTGCTCCAAGCAACTTCAAGAACTGGCGGAAGAAAGGGGAGAAGTGACGTGTAAGCACTGTAGCATTTGAACCTCGCCATCACCTGTATACTCCCCGATCTAGGGCTCCCAATCGATAGGACCTGATCCCAATCGATTGCCATGTCATATGTGCGCGATCTCAGCCGTCCAAAGACTGCATCCTGTGCAACGGTCATATCCAAATTGATTGACCAATAGATTGGGGAGGCTTTTATCGATCGACCAATATATTCAGAGCGTCTCTGTGTTCTCGCAGATAAACCCAAAATCGATTGACCAATCGATTCAGGCTGCCTCGCAATCTCACGAGAAAATAAGCCCCGATTGATCAACCAATCGATTGGAGTATCTCAATCGATCAACCGATCGATTGGAGTATCCCAATCGATCAACCGGTTGATTAGAGTATCCCAATCGATCAACCGATCAATTGGAGTATCTCAATTGATCGGCTAATCGATTGGGGAGCATACTGTGCTCTTCACACAAGTGTCCTCCAATCGATCATCTGATCAATTGGCATAACCCCAATCAATCGGCTGATCGATTGGGGTACCCTTACTCGCGAAGCTCTCTCAATCGATCAACTGATTGATTAGGCTCTGGTTCAATCGATCGGCTGATCGATTGACCAACCCTAACTTGACTAACTCAAGTCTAGGGTCCTAAACCCAACATCTGATCAACCGTGACCTATTGGGACTCGCTCATGCCTAACATCTGGTTAACCTTGATCAGCTAGGACTTCATTACCAAGTGTCTGGTTAACCTTTGACCCACTTGGACTTTTCTAGCCATGCCAAGTGTCCGGTCAACCTTGACCCACTTGGACTTATCGTCTCGTGTCAAGTGTCTAGTCCTCCATGACTCACTTAAACTTCTAAATACCAGGTGTCTGGTCACCCCGAACCCACTTGGATTTACACATGCCTAACTTCACTGACTAAAACTTTCACCTGACTTCACTCATCAGAATTTTCTCACTGCCTAGCTTCACTCACTGGGTCTTTCACCTAGCTTTACTCAGCAGGATTTCCCATTTGCCTAGTTTCACTCACTAGGACTTTCTACACAAAGTGTTCGGTTAACACTGACCCACTTAGATTTTCATCATCTGCCGACCTCTTCGGTGGACTTGTCCTTGTCTAACTTCCAGTTAGAACTTCCCAGTTAAGTATCCAGTCAACATTGACCTACTTAACTCTTCTTCACACCAAACTGGTCACACATTGACCAGAGGAAAATTGCTCCAATAATCTCCCCAAATGGATGATTGCATCTGTAATCTTCATATATTGTCAAATATCAAAACTCAAACATCAAGACTCGAGCTTGAGCCAATTCAAGCTTGGTCAACCTAGTCAACCTTGACCTAAGAAAATTGCACCAACAATATCTCCCTTTTTAATGTTTAACAATACGTTTAAGTTAGGCGAATCTCATAGCCTTAATTTCTCATGTCAAAGCATGAATGAGAGTTTCACAATCTCCCCTTGTGAACACGGAGAATTTTCTAACTTAAACCCGACATTCTCCCTCTTTGGCACACATAAAAAACTCTCCCCTGAAGAGTTATCCACACGTTGTTCAATAACCTCACTCATTGTTCACAACACCACAATGAAGGTCTCATGCCCTTCATTGTGCCCCAAATGCTCATCTTAGAGCATATTCTCAACACAATAAAGATTTACAATCTTCCATTGTTTCATTAAAAAAAATGAATTCATGTCTTTAAGGAGTATATCCCCCTCAAAACATGCTCTAATTTTTCGTTATTGCACCAACAATGACTTAGAGTTCTTAAAACTTTAAGAAACCCAAAGTTTGAAGTTTTGAGGTTCAAGAAACAATATTGAATGTAAATCTCATCCTAAACTTTAAGTTAGTCTTCTTGGACCATTCCTTTTTTGTTTTCATCAAAAAAACTACCCTTAAATGTTCACAAAAGAATTTCTTAGGGTTAGAGATGGTTAACATAACTAATCGTAGCTTAATAAATTGAAATCAGACCATTTCAGCTAAAAATCAGCTTTTTCAGTCAATTGACATTGGGACTCAATTGATTGAAGCATTTCAATCGATCTACTAATCGATTTAATAAGGCTTGTCGCGAAAAAATTATTGAATCGATCAGCTGATTGATCTATGCAGGGTACAATTGATCAGCTGATCGATTCTGCAAGCTTCTGTTCGCGAAAAAATCCAATTCAATCGATCGATTGAATATCCCTAATCGATTGATCGATCAATTGGGTTTCTGATTCCCTGAAATCAATTTTTAGCTAAAATTCAGAAATACCTCAATAATTCTACAAAATTCTAAAAATCATGAAAATTCATGTAGACATTATTTAAGACATATACTATCATAGAAAAATCATTTTTAAAGAAAATACACTATATTTTCAAAGATTGACACAAAACTTGAAACTATTGAAAAACTTTAAGGTTTCTTCCTAGTTTGTGTCTAACTCTTCAATGGTGATTGCTATCAAAAGATAGACTTCACCAAGGTTTTCCAAAGATATTTTGAAATGATTTTTAAAACTAATTTCTAACCATGTTTTTTGAGTTAGATGCACATAACTTGTATATTAGCTTTCCCAATGATTAGATAACACATACCTAATTGTTTAGATGACACTAAAACTCAAAAGATACACTAAATCAACATCTTGAGTTTTGTTCACCATCCTAACATCTTACTTGTATCTAATGTGCACTAAAATACATACAAGTCAAATTATAGTCTTTGTGAGATGTAAGCTTTGGTTTTGCCCTAATCTAAGAGTTCATATATATTTATCTAGGCGTTATAAGATTGATCATCCACTTAGGATGTCACTTGTTGATTAATATCATTGTCTTTAATTGCAAGAAACTAAAATAATGCATGAAAATGATTATGGTATACATCAAAATAAATAAGTTTCAAAAGAAAACATACTATAACTATATGATGTATGTATGACATGACATGGTATTTTTGTATTTTTATTTTTCATAATAAATATGAATGCAAGATATGATATCATGGCATATGATGGGCAAACCATCATGACAATTTAGCATATATAGATATCTACCTAGATTATCTATCCAAATATCCCTAATTTATTTGCTAAGTCAAAAAATTAATCCTAAGTTGCCCTCATTATTAAGGGAAATGTCAAAATCCCAACTTGACTTGACATTTCTTTCCCCTTTTTCTATTTGTGCCAATTTAAATTAATCTCAATTCTTCAAATTTTGGCACATTTTACTCTTCCAAAAGAGCAAACACTTAAATCATTTTCAAGGAGTATAACTACCTTAAAAATACCCTCCAAGTGTCAACTTCTTCAAAGTTAGGTTAACTACCCTTCCAATTAGAGTTGACACTCTCTAAACCCATCTAGGATGTAGAGAACATACTCCTAGGAACCCAAAATCGATTAGTGCTCTTTGGGTGTTCTAGGTATTCACTAGGGATAACTTCCCTTGATACCTTCCTAATGACCTTCCTAGACTTCTTAGAAGCCTTGGTCATGCTGGACTCCTTTAGGTTAACTCTAGGGATAGCTTCCCTTATGATCTTCCTAGTAACTTTCTTAGGCTTCTTTGAAGCTTTAGTCACATCGATCTTTGCAAGTTAGTTCTAGGGATGACCTCTCTTGTAACTTTGGCTTGACCCCTAAACTTAGGGTTAGTTCCATAGTTATATGGAACCCTATGATAAGAAGTCACATCCTTCTTGGCTTTCGATTTGTGTCCCAAACCTCTATGGCTATTGGATAACTCTTGTCTACCTATTCCTAAGTCCATTTGACCCTTTTAAAACTCTTTCCATTTTTTTTAGGGTATTTTCTAATTTATCAAGCCTTGACCTCAAGGCTTGGTTTTCAATTCTTAAATCCTTAGATTTGGATTTTTCCTTAAATCATTGGACACTTCTATTTTTGGGCCTATATCCAAAATCCTTGGAATTATTGCCCAACCTATTTTCTACCTTCCTAGCCTTAGGTGAGGTAATCTTTGCACGATACGCTACATGTATTTCCTTAACCCTATCATACTTCATATTTTCATAATAAATAGCATTCAAATGATATAACATATACCTAGCATGTTTTTTATTATATGTCGAAGGAATTTGTTTAATGAATGATACCTTGAGTTTCCCCTTGACTTGAGCTTCCTTTTTTGACTTTGGCCGGATTCTTCCCCTTTGTACACTGCCTCTGATAATGTCCATTTTGTTTATACAAGAAGCACACAATGTACTTGTTGCTCTTGTGTACCATGGGGTCGATCTCCTTGGGCTTTTCCTTACTCTTTGGTGCCACTTGCCCCTTTTTCTTAGCCAATTTGGAACACTTACTATTATAGTGTCCTTTTTCCCTACACTCAAAATAAATAATATGATCTTTATTATTTACAATTAAAATTTTTATACCTTTACTTGTAGGGGTGACACTTTCTTCATTTGATCCAGATAAAGAGACTTCTTCTTGATTTTGCATTGATGTTCCACGCTTCCCCTCAATCTTTGAGGTGGATGTCTCTTCATCTTCATCCTCATACACATAAAATAAGGAGTATACACATTTGCCTTTATTTTCGTGCTCTTTAGAGGATGAACCTTCTTCTTCTTCTTTCGATGTTGAGCATCTCTCAACTTTGAATTCCTCTTCTTCTTGATCCAATGAGTTTCCTTTTTTGGATTTTTCTTGATTTTGTATAGTGGAGGGATTTTCATGGATTCTTGTCAATTTGCTCCAAAGCTCCTTGGCCTCAAATTCTCCTATCTTGCTCAAGATGTTGCTAGGTAATAAATTGACCAATAGTTTGGTCACTTTATCATTGGCCTCACATCTTTGTATTTGCTCTTGACTCCATTTGCTTCTTTTGATGAGTTTGCCTTTTGAATCTCTTGGAGCTTGAAACCCCTCCATTAAAGCAAACCATTGCTCTATCTTCATCATGAAGAAATTTTTTATTCTTGATTTCCAAAAATTGAAGCTTGTCATTGTGAATGGTGGAGACGCCCTCGTGTCGAACCCGAGTTCATCTCGAAAATTCATCTTGAAGTTGAGCTCCTCTTGATGAAATCTTTGACATGTTAAAATCTGAGCTTTAACTTCTTCTTCTTCCTCTAGCTCATTGCCCTCTCCGGCAATGAGTCCGGTGAAAAGCGACCTTGCTCTGATATCACTTGTGACTTGTTGAGTCACTTTGGAGCTAGAGGGGGGTGAATAGCTTCGTGCGCTTCGATGATGATGATTTGCAGTGGAATAGACTCGAAGCAAGATCCTAATGCTAACATGAGGATTTATTTGGTATCCAACTTAAGAATAGGTGACTAATCTAAGGATCCACACACCGATCATACTCTCCACTATGTAAACTCTCCTTTTTGGAACAACCGGAGGTGGAAAAACCTCATACAAGACTTAATAACAAGATACAACTCACACAAGAAGTAAATACACAAGAATACAAATAAAATATTCTTCTTGCTTGATCTTGTTGATGAATATTGCCTCTTGATGCTTGAAAATGATAGGACCTTTGTGTACGGCTAGGGGGGGGGGGGGGGGGGGAATAACCTTTCTTCAATTTGTGACCTACAATTTGTTAGCAGAAGCACAAAAAATAATGAAATAGAAAAGCAATAAGAAGGCAAGGCTAACTCCTCGATTTACTTGGTCTCCACCTTCTTGAGGTAACTAATCCAAGACACACACACTCAATCAAGCTTCACTATAATCTTCTCTTTTTCGATCCAAGAATGAAGGTGGAGAAACATTTACAAGATGATATCTTCCTATCACAAGATTAAAGATAAGCTTAGGAAGAAGAGATTGAGAGTTTGGAGGCTTAAAGATCACTTGGAGAGCTTAACAATATTTTTTGTATCAGGTTGTATGTTCTCTCCAAGCTCTCAAGCCTTATATACATGTTACTGAAAACCCCGACACCAGTCGACTGATGAATCCATCAGTCAACTAGTAGCATGTAACGGCTATTATTCCACCAAATCTACGGGGATTCTGTGCGTCATCAGCTCAACGACATTATACCAGTCGACTGGTAAAAGTACCAGTCGACTGGTAGTCGTGGGCTGACGAACAGAATGTCTCTGTTCACTCTCAATCGACTGATCAGTTGACTGGACCAGTCGACTGTCATAACCATCAGTTGGCTGATCATAATTACACACTCCCACTCATCCTCCTCAGCCTTCATCCCTCAGATGCACTCAAACCTGTAGATCTTCTTCGTGTCATCCTTCACGTTGCCTTGAAGTCCGCTTCCCTTGGCTTCACTCCGTTGCTCCTTGTCTGCGTCCCTCGAATGCACCATCCTTCACTAACCTTCAAGGACCTGAGCCATAAGATGAGACTTTCCAAGCTTGTGTGTTTCACCAAGTCCTACATGACTTAAATATATATATTAAAACCAATATGAAACCTAACTTAAACTCTTTGACACACACATCAAAATAATGATCATAGTCAATCAATTCTAGGTCGATTGCACCAATAATCTTCTCCTTTTTGATGTGTGGCAATATGTTTAAGTTGGACATAAAAACAACTTTGAGAATTATAAACATAGTGTAAACATGAAGCATAAACTCCAAGCTCCCCTAACATATGCTCTATCACATAAAATCCAAGCTTCCCCTTAACATAAATTCTATCACATAATTTTCAAAAATAAATTGCTAACTTAAACTTTGCTTTTTCTCCCCCTTTGACATACATCAAAAGGATAAGGGGAGCAACAAACCCAACCTTCCCGTTAATTCAGAAATACTATCTAAGTAAAAAGGAATCGAGATGAGGATCCTACACAGTGATACCACCCAAGTAATCCAACATGTAACCATCTTACACATATGAACAGGCATAACACTAGGTAAACACAGGTGTATACTAAGCACACTGGCACACACACAAATAAAACCAACAATAGATAGGATAAAAGAGATAAACCTAAAAGTCATACTAATAAGCATAACAAGCATACATAGGTATGCATGCAAAGTCAGAAAGATAGATAGTCAGAAAAGACAACATACTATAACAACATTAAAGGTGTTCAAGAGGAATAGAGGATAAATAAGTCAAAGTCAAAAGGCACCCGACACCAACCAAAAACAAGCAAACACCAGGCCTAAGCATCATCACGTGAAGGAGGAGGAGGACAGCCCTGGTAGGCAAGATCCCAATGCTGCATCATCTCAAACATCTTTGTCCGCTGCTGGTGAACACCCCGAAACTCCTCACGGACAAACTCCTCCAAGTGAAGGACCGCTCGTGCAGGGACATATGTGCCGCTCCTGGACTAGGGGCAGGGACCTCCGCAGCATCACCCGAGTCTAAATCATCCTGGTCATGTCTATGACGCCAAACCATGACGTCCTGACGCTACTCAATCTGTGCTAGAGATATCTGTAGAGGCCCTAACTGATCAAAATCCTTGGACAACTGATGCAATGCACCCCTAGTGACATCAATACCTTTAGTTATGAAAAAATGATGTCAATAAGTGACAAAATGGCATGTATAACTTTCCTTGCACCGATCTGGGAAAGTGTATGATGGACTCATAGACCTGAAGAGCGACATCAATATCGAGACGCTACTTCAATGCATACATCATGACTAAATGAGGGAGTCTAATCTTGGTTTGCCCTTTAGTGACTATGGGCAAGATGCATGCAATGCCAACTTTATAAAAGATGTAACTAGGGGCTGACATGCGTGTGACATCAAAAATGCACTTAAGCGGAGTCATGGGAGCATGAAAGTAATGTTGATGAATCATATCTATAGAAACATGGGAAAGTAACTCAGTGAGGGGCTCATCAACCTGAGGAAAGCACGTGAATGTGCTAACAGACCTCCTACACCCTAAGAATGACCTCAAAATATCAGGTGTGAACTCAATGGGTATCCAGCCGACAGTAGTGACATATGCTTAACCATCGGTATGACAAGGACGCAGGTTATTATAGAATTCCTTAGATATATCTATATTAACCATAGTCATGCAATGGAATAACTGATCTAAACCATAATGCACACCTATCTCTATGATGTCGGGGGCAATCCTAGTAAAATATGATCGACAACTCATCATTTGAAAGTCGGTATTCTCAAAACGTTGTCGGATAGCCTCAGAGGGAAATCGATCTCCTGAAGGCGCTTAAGGGGCTGCCGAGAGGTACCTTCTCCAACTATACGTTTTTGCCTAACTATAAACCATGCAAATGCAAAAGGATGTGCCCATTGTGAGCCAAATAAGAAGGAAAACAACCATGCAAAAGAGATTTAGTCATAAACCAAACAAAATGTAGAAGAATCGAAATGAAAGAACGCATTACCTACGCTCCATTTGCCTCTGATTAACACGTTGAAGATGTTAGGGCGGGATCCCCAAATCTAGACTTGGATTGATTGTGACCTTCGATTTGGAGAGTAAAACTCGTTGAGAGAGGCGAGGGAGTATATCCAAGAGTTTTGAGAGGATTAGGAGGGTAGAGGAGGTCGGAGGAGTCAGGCGAGAGGAGTGTTCGGCGAAAAGCAACGAGCAGCGGCGGAAACTAGGGTTTCTGCCATCGCTCGATCAGGCGCGACCTATATATATTTTCGAACACCAGTCGACTACTCCTCCAAAAAAAATATACAGAACCATTCTGTATCGTGAAACAGTGCTATCAGTCGACTGTACCAGTCGACTGGTGGCTGTATCAGTCGATTGGAACATAGTTTACAGGGAGTATGTCGAATCCGAGTTTCAAAAATACACCAAATAATCTCTAGACCTCCAAAAATACTGAAATTTTATGGAGGAGTCTGTTATGTCGATATCTACTTGGAAAAAATAAGTATAAAAATGTATGAAATTCGGATCCCAAGATAGATACAAACCCCATAACTATCAAGGCTTGAAAAATACAACCTCAATCCAAAATACTAGTTTTGATTTCTCCTTAATATATTTACCTTTGCCAAACCTTAATGCATTTCTAGCATTCATTTATATGATAATTATGCATAGAATTCATAATTTGATACTTTTATAACAATAAGGCATAATTTCACGCAAGGTGATATTAGTTAAAATTTCCAATCATATTCTAGGAGCAATGAGCACACTGCTATGGTGCAGCGGCAGAGCATCCAGGTTGTCACCCAGGCACCTGCGGTTCGAGCCCCAGCTACGGTGAATTTGTAGGAATTTTTTCTCCAAATGGGGCACGCAACTAAAGGATACTGGGCTACTCGCTGCGAGTGTTTCCCAATTTACCCTGGTGACCGGTGGGAAACTTCCGTGGGGTCGGGCCGGTCACCCCAGGCTCAACGTTACCGAGCCTGGTTAATCATTTTTCTAATGAAGTGATGTTTGACCTCAATGTGCTTTGTCCTAGAGTGATGTATCAAATTTTTGGTCAAATTGATGGTGCTCACATTGTCACACAATACCTTGACTTTGGAATAGTGGAGCTCATAATCCTCTAAGGTATGCATCATCCAAAGCAATTGAGCTACACAACCACCCATGGCCACATACTCGCCTTCGGTTGTGGACAAGGTCACATAAGGTTGTTTTCTACTACTCCAACATACAAGGGAAGATCCAAGAAATTGACATCCACCACTAGTACTCTTTCTATCTAATTTGCAACCTGCATAATCGGAGTTGGTGTATCCAATTAAGTCAAAATTTTGAGTCCTAGGATACCAAAGACCTACATTAAGAGTGCTCTTAATGTATCTTAAAATTCTCTTTACCGCTACTAAGTGAGACTCTTTGGCACATGATTGGTATCTTGCACACATTCCTACCGTAAATAATATATCTGGTACTCTACTAGCGGTTAGGTATAGCAAACTACCAATCATACTTCTATATTGCTTGGAGTCCACTTTGATCAATATCTATCTTGGCATTAGTTCCCATTGGAGTAAGCACTACTTTAGCATTTTCCAAACCAAATTTCTTGATGATTTCTTTAGTAAATTTTGTTTGGTAGACATGAGTTCCTTCACTAATTTGTTTGACTTGCAATCCCAAAAAGAAACTCAATTATCCCACTAAACTCATTTCAAATTCACTTTCCATGTGTTTGATAAAATCATGAAGAAGTTCATTATTCGTTGAGCCAAAAATGATGTCATCAACATAGACTTGGGCAACAAAAATGTCTCCATCCTTTGACTTTAGAAATAAGGCTGGGTCAATTGTTCCTCTTCTAAAACCCTTAGAGATTAAGAAGGATGAGAGTTTGTCATACCAAGCCCGGGGAGCTTGTTTTAAACCATATAATGTTTTTCTTAAGTTTATAAACATGATTTGGATAATTTATATTTTCAAATTCGGGTGGTTGCTCTTCATAAACTTCTTCCTTAATAAACCCATTAAGAAATGCCGATTTTACACCCATTTGATGAAGTTTAAAACCCATGTGAGTGGCGTACCCTAATAAAATCCGGATGGGCTCTAACCGAGCTACCGGAGCATAGGTTTCATCATAATCAAGTCTCTCTACTTGATTGAAACCCCTAGCTACCAACCTAGCCTTATTTCTAGTGACTCTTCCTTGATCATCCAATTTGTTTCTAAAAACCCATTTTATTGTAACAATTGTACTATCATTAGGTCTTGGAATTAACTCTCATACGCTACTTCATTCAAATTGATTCAACTCTTCTTGCATTGCTAGAATCAATCCGTATCAAATAAGGCTTCATCAATTGTTTTTGGTTCAAATTGTGATATTAGAGTAATTTGACTAGTATGATCTCTAAAGTAGGATCTAGTCCTTACCTCTTACGCAACATCTCCAACTACTTGATCAATAGGATGATCTTGATGATGCCTTAAGGCTCTAGAAACTATGGGATCATCACTCTCATGATGTTATTATTTTCATTGCTTCTTTCATCATCCAAAACATTTCTTCCTCCCCTTTAATCAATACCTCCTAACTGTAGGTCTTGTATTCCTTGAGTAATGTTTTGTTTTTGTTCAATTATATCCTTATCAATAGATGATTTCCTAGGATAAGTGCTAGTAGACTCATCAAATTCAACATTGGATGATTTCTCAATCGTTTGAGTCCTTTTGTTGTATACTCTATATCTTCTACTAGTGGATGAGTATCCAACCACGATTCCCTCATTTGACTTGGCCTCAAATTTTCCTAAGTCATCTTTGGTATTAAGAATATAGACCTTACAACCAAAGACTTTGAAATAATAAATTGTAGGAATTGTTCCATTCCATAATTCAAAGTGTGCTTTTCCTAAAAATTTATGAATCAAGACACGATTTTGGATATAACAAGCGGTATTAATCATTTCGGCCCACAAGTAGCTAGGTAATGAATATGCATTAAGCATGGTCCTAGCCGCATCTTGTAAAGCCCTATTTTTCCTCTCCACTATACCATTTTGTTGAGGTGTCCTTGGACAAGAAAATTCATTCTTATAGCCATTTTCTAAACAAAACTTAGCAAATTCTAAATTCTCAAACTCTCCACCATGATCACTCCGAATTCTATCAATCTTTAGGTTCTTTTCATTTTCTACCCTCTTAGTAAATCTTATGATTGTTTCTAAAGTTGTCCTCTTATGTTTCAAGAAATAAACCCAAGTTTATCTAGAGTAATCATCAACTATTACCAAACAATATTTGTTACCTATCAAGGAAGGTGTTCTATGACAATAAAAAAGATCCAAGTGTAATAATTCTAATGGTAATGAGGTACTAGTTAAAGTTTTATCGTTATGTGATGACCTTGATTGCTTACCTTCTTGGCATGCATCACACAATTTGTCCTTGATGTACTTGACTTTTGGTAGTCCCTTTACAAGCTCAGCTCCATCTTGGCTACCTTGGCTATGTTCTTCATGTTGATATGTCCAAGTCTTCTATGCCATAGTCATCCTTCCTCTTCTTTTGATATCAAACACTTAATAGAAGGGTCAGAAGCATATGAAAGATCAATATAATAGAGATTTGTTTTTCTATATCCTTTTAACACAACATCTTCAAGACTCTTGTGCTTAACTAAACACTTATCGGGGTGAAACTCTACATTGTATCCGACATCACATAATTGACTAACACTACGTAAATTAAACTCCATATTTTTAACCAATAGGACTTTATGAATGAGAATTGTAGATGATACCTCAATTGTACCTTTATCTATAATCTTGAGTTTTCCATTATTCCCAAATGATGTTTTTCCTTTCTTTATATAATTTATTATGGAGAACTTGCTCATTTCACCGACCATGTGTCTTGAGCAACCGCTATCCACAATCCACATACTTGCATCCTTCTTCTCTTCTACCTAGGCAATATAAAACACACAACTCTTTGGTACCTATGCACTTGATTCAGAAATGTCATTTAAATATGTCTTAGGCACCCAAGCTTATTTTACCTTGCCTTTAAAATTCTTCTTGACTTTGTTTCTAAGTGCATCATTTATAGTACTATTGATTAGAGACATGTATGTAATTTCCTTTTCCTTAGGTCTATATCCTATTCCAGCTTTGTTATAAACGACTCTTTGGTCTCTAATGATCATATCTAGATATTTGGATCCATTTGTGAATTTCTCTAGACATGCTCTTAGTTTAACCACATCATTTTTCAATCTTTCATTTTCTTCCTTGAGCATACTTGACTCACTAAATGTGCATGCATCATTTTTAATAGACTTAAGTTTTCCCTTCAAGGTCTTCACCTTAGATTGTGATTTAACAAAAACATTCTTGAGATGAGCAATAGTTTTATAAAGAAATTCTACTTTGGGAGATTCTTTTATCTCATCGTCACTTGTGATTCATCACTTGACTCCTCTTCACTTGACACTTCCTCTTAACTTGATCCTTCTTTGTCATCTTCAAGTGCCATAAATGTCATATGTCGGGTAACGTGGCATAGCTCATCTTCATCCGATGAGTCAATGCTTGGTATATCCCATGTAGCTTGGGCCACCATGACCTCCTTTTTCTCCTTCTTCTTCTTTTCCTTTTCTTCTTTCTTCTTCAATTCCGGGCAATTTGACTTGATATGTCCTTTCTTGTTATATCCATAACAAATGACATTAGTGTTAAAACTTAAACTTTGACTACTTTTACTAGAGCCATCAATTTGGATTAGGCCCGTCGGGTTGGCCCGCCCGCCAAACCAATTAACCGGGTTGGGTTGAAATTTTATCAACCCAAGTCCACCGTGGGCCGACCCGCCTAGGCCCGTGACCCGCGCGGGTCGGCCCGCGATGAGCTTGGGTTGGCCCGCGGGTTGAGAAATGTTGGTTGCTACTCGGAAAGCCTAGAGGTTCCACTGTACAAAAATTTTGTACAAAGGTCTGAACCTTTTCCTAGCTACCATGTGTTCTTTTAAATTAAATTTTGGATCGCCTGCGGAACTTAACACGTTTGATCCAAAACTTAATCTATTTGTTCTTTTAGGTTTTGACTTGGATCTCCTGCGGAACTTAACACGTTCGACCCAAATCACCTTAAGTTATTAATTCCATTAAATATTAATTTCCATAATTGGTTCCCAGTACTGACGTGGCGAGGCACATGGCCTTCTTGGATATGGGAGCAACCACCACCGACTAGACAAAACCTTTTATAGAAATCTAATATTTAATTTCCTAAAATAACTTTAGGTTAACCAAAAAGAACAATCAAATCACAAGGAAAAATAAAACAAAAGAACACTACTTCGAAAAACATATTCGAAATACTAGAATCATAAGCCTCTTGTATTTGATATTATTTCCAAAAATAACTAGTATGATGCGGAAAGAAAAAAAATACTAGTTATACCTTTTAGAAAGACCTCTTGATCTTCTACCGTATTCCTCTTCTAACCTCGGACGTTGTGTGGGCAACGATCTTCCGAGATGAGAATCCACCAAAGCACCTTCTTCTCCTTTCTTCAAGTTTCGGCCAAGCACAAAGCTTCCAAAAGATGAAGATCTTTTTCCACCAACCAAGCTCCAAGGGATACAAGCTTTCTCTCCTTCTTCTTCTTCTCCAAGTAGTATCCGGCCACCACAAGAGCTCCAAGCAAATAGAGAAGGTTCGGCCACCACCAAGAGGAAGAGAAGAAGAGAGGTTGGCCGGCCACAACACCAAGGAAAAGAGGGAGAGAAATAATAGAGGTTGTTCACATGAAGCCTTCTCTACCCCCTCTTTTATAATCCTTGGTCTTGGCAAATAAGGAAAAATTAATAAAACCTTCCTTAATTCTTTTGCCATGAAAAAGAAAAATTAAAAACTAATTTCCTTTTTCCAACTTATTTGGCCGGCCACCTACAATCCACAAATCAAGGAAAGTTTTAATTAAAACAAAAATTAAAACTTCCTAATTTGTTTCTAGAAATTTATAAAAATTTCTCCAATAATTTTATCCCTTCATGATTGGTTAATAAAAAGGAAATTTAATAAATTAAAATCTTTCTTTTAAACATGTGGATAAAAAGAAAGTTATCTCTAAAAATTAAAATCTCTTTTAATCTACAAATAAGGAAAGATATCAAATCTTTTCTCAATCTTTTGTAGAAACTAATAAAAGAGAATTATTAATTTTTAAACTTTTTTTTTTTAAATCATGAACATGGTTAAAAAGGAAAGTTTTCTTAAAATTTAAAATCCTCCTTTAATCAACAAATAAGGAAAGATTTCAAATTTTAAACTCTCTTTTAAACATGTAGATGATTTACAAATAAGGAAAGTTTTTACCAAAAATTAAAACCATCCTTTTAATCTACAAATAAGGAAAGAGATTAATCTCTTCTCTTAATCTTTTGTAGAAAGTTATAAAAGGAAATTTTTAATTTTTAAACTCTCTTTTAAAATCATGATATCCACATAAGAAATAATTTTAATAAAAAATCCTTTTAATATTCTAGTGGCCGGCCACCTAAGCTTGGGACCCAAGCTTTGGCCGGCCACCTACATGACTCATCCACTTGGTCTTGGCCGGCCCTAGCTTGGGTTCCAAGCTAGCTTGGCCGGCCCCATTGGATGGGTAAGAAAGTGGGTATGCGGTGAGTATAAATCTCTATAAACTAGAGGCTACGATAGGGACCGAGAGGAGAAATTGGTTTTGGTCTCCCGATGAAATTAAGCATCCCGTGTTCGCCCCGAACACACAACTTAATTTCATCAATAATAATTCATTCCACTAAAGAACTATTATTGAACTACCGCACCAATCCCAAATTATATTTTGGGCTCCTTCTTATTATGAGTGTGTTAGTCTCCCTGTGTTTAAGATAACAAATGTCCACTAATTAAGTAAGTTACTGACAACTCACTTAATTAATATCTAGCTCCAAGAGTAGTATCACTCAACTTCATTGTCATGTCGGACTATGTCCACCTGCAGGGTTTAACAGGACAATCCTTATGAGCTCCTCTTGGGGACATTCTCAACCTAGATCACTAGGACACAGTTTCCTTCTATAATCAACAACACACACTATAAGTGATATCATTTCCCAACTTATCGGGCTTATTGATTCATCGAACTAAATCTCACCCATTGATAAATTAAAGAAATAAATATCAAATATATGTGCTTGTTATTATATTAGGATTAAGAGCACACACTTCCATAACAACTGAGGTCTTTGTTTCTTTATAAAGTCAGTATAAAAGAAACGACCTCTAATGGTCCTACTCAATACACTCTAAGTGTACTAGTGTAATTATATAGTTAAGATAAACTAATACCTAATTACACTACGACCTTCCAATGGTTTGTTCCTTTCCATTATGGTCGTGAGTTACTGTTTATAATTTATAAGGTACTGATAACATGATCCTCTGTGTGTGACACCACACACCATGTTATCTACAATATAAATTAATTGAACAACTACATTTATCATAAATGTAGACATTTGACCAATGTGATTCTTATTTCTAGATAAATGTTTATACCAAAAGCTAGACTTTTAGTATACACTCTAACAATCTCCCACTTATACTAAAAGACTAAGCTGCCATATCTGCTGCCATACATCTGATTCCCAACCCTTCAACATGTCCATCAAAAGCTCTCGCCTTAAGGACCTTAGTGAAAAGATCTATAGGTCATCATCTGATGCATTCTAGGCGGCAACAACTTCTCCTCGTTTATACGATTTCTCGTATTAGGTAGTACTTGCGCTCTATTGTGTTTACTTGCCTTATAGACTCATAGTTTCTTCGAGTTTGTTACTGCACCATTATTATTACAATAAATTGTAATAATCTTTGGACAAAATAGAAATCATATCTAAGTCTATCTTGAGGTAATTAAGTCATTCAGCTTTTATGGTTTCCTCAGAGGCTTGCCATATACTAAGCTTCTATGGTGGAGTCCAGAAAAAACACCTATGCTTATCACTCTTCCATAGTTATGACTTTACCTCCTAAAGTAAACACAAAACCCCGAGGTCGACTTATTATTGTCCCTATCCGATTGGAAGTCAAAATCCATGCAACCCACAAGGACCAAATTAACTGCCTTGTAAGCTAGCATATATTCTCTAGTGCCTCTAAGGTACTTCAATATATGCTTTACTGTAATCCACTGTCCTTGTCCAGGGTTACTTTGATATCTGCTAACTATGCCCTTGGCAAAACAGATTCTTGATCTCGTGCATAGCATACATTAGGCTTCCGACAGCCGAAGCATAAAGAACTGCCTTTATTTCCTTTATCTCCTTTGATGTCTACAGAGACATATCTTTAGATAAAGTTACTCCATCCTGAAAAGGTAAGAAACCTTTCTTGGAGTTTTGCATGCTTAAAACGAGTAAGAATTTTTCTGATATATGAAGCTTGGGATAAGTAAAATATTCTTTTCTTGCGATCACTTATTACTTTGATCTTAAGAATATATACATTCTCCCAAGTCCTTTATATCGAATTGTTTGAACAACCATACCCTTACTTCTGACAACATTTTGATATTGTTTCCAACTACCAAAAATGTTATCTACGTATAGTACAAGAAATACCACCACGCTTCCATCACACCTTATGTATACACAAGACTTATCCGGTTACTAAATCCATAGATCTGGATTACTTTGATAAACCGGATGTTCCAAGACCTTGAAGCTTTGCCTCAGTCCATAGACTGATTGAGCTTGCACACAAGATGCTCTTAGCCCGTTGTAATGAACCCTTCTGGTTGCTTTATATGGATGCTTTCTTCAAGACTTCCATTAAGGAATGCTGTCTTGACATCCACTTGCCAAATAGACAAAAGAATCCGGATAGACTTAAGCATGGCTACCAGTGAAAAAGTTTCCTTTTTCATCAAGTCTTGCTTTGAAAGTTACTACCTTCCTGTCTATCCCTCTTTTCCTATTATAGACCTTTTTACACCCAACGGCTTTTACACCATTTGGTGATTCTACAAGCTTCCAGATTTTATTAGAATACATATATTCTAATTCTATTATTTATTACTCTTTGCCAAGATGCTGCATCTTTTTCTTGGAGTGCTTCATCATATGACCGGAGATCAGGTTCATGTCCTCCAGGGATCGAGTCCAAAAACTCTCCCAAAACATGAATCTTTTTAGGTTGCCTAACAACCCTCCCACTACGACAAGGCACTTACTGCAATTGTGTATCATTTGTGATACGTGTTGCAGTTTTCTTGTGGTATCTCATCTTGTACAGTTGGTACTAGGTTAGACATGTCCTTTATTATTTCCTTAAGAACAAATTTAGTTATGAGCACGTGGTTCATTATATAGTCCTTTTCTAAAAAATCAGTCATTGATGCTAACAATGACCTTCTGATTTTTAAGACTATAAACCTACTTTTGTTTATCTAGGATAACTTACAAACAAGTGAACTCCTATCCAACTTATCATTGTCTCTCTTTAACATATGTGCTGGATTACCCGAATCCGAATATGCTTCAAAATAGGTTTTCACTTATTCAGCAATTCTATATGAGTAGAGAGTTCTAACTTGGAAGGTACTATGTTCACTTTCATTTTCAGAGTTTATCCTTAAAACAAATTTGGTAATTTTCTAAATAACTCATCATCTATCTAATTATTCCATAAGAGTCCTTTACCTTCTTTCTACTACACCATTCTGTTGGGGTGTACCAGATGCAGTTAGTTGGGATTGAAATCCAACTTCTGATAAGTGACTCCTAAAATCTCTCAAGAGGTACTTGCCACTACGATCTTCCATAGTGACTTTTTACTTTATTTCTCCGCATCAACCTTGTACTCTTTGAACTAATCAAAGTACTTAGTTTTGCGGTACATTAAGTAAATTTATTTGTATCTTGAATAGTTGTCTATAAATTAGACAAAATATTCAATACTACCTCTTGTCTGGATAGTCATAGGATCACACAAATCAGAATGAACCGATTTCAACATATCTTTGACTCCATACCCCTTGGACTTAAAAGCTTCTTGGTTATTTTTCTTCCAAGTAAAACTCGCAGGTTGGAAAGATTTCCACTACCAATGAACCCAAAAGTTCATCAGCTACCAATGAATCCTACTCAAGTATAACCTAGCTTTAGATGCCAAAGATATAATTGGTTCATTTCCGAAGGTTGCTTTCTCTTAAAATTAGAAGATGTGTTACTAATTTCCATTTGTTGCATCGTGGGAGCTATTGGATTATAAATTGTCAACCATCATACCAGAATAGATAACTTTCCTATTTTTCTTGATAACAACTTTGTTATCAAAATAGACATAATATCTATAATAGTTTAGAAACTGAAATCAGGTTCTTTCTAAACTTGGTACGTAAAGACAATTACTTAAAATCCATATTTTATTCTTATCAAAGGATAAACATCTCCCACTGCAACAGCTACCACTTTTACAGTAGTGCCCATGTGGACGGTGATTTACCTTTCATTTAGTTGTCGGGTTTCTTGGAACCCTGCAATGAATTGCAGACATGATTAATGGCATCTTGTATCTACACTCCAGGTTCTGGTAGATAACACCACTAGACATGTTTCAACTAATGAATTAAATGCACCTAAATTGTTCTTAGTTCTAAGAAGACAGTCTACCTTAATGTCCAAGTCCTATTTCCAATCATTACAATTGGGACTACTAAGTCTTTTTCTATAGTATGACTACTAGGGATTGACAAACATCCTAAGAATCACAAAAACATTTGGTCAAGATCAACTCCTTAAAATCTCCATGAATTTTGTGCATACAAAATCGAAGAGGAGATTTTATTCATTAATTTTATTATCTCGTCAACTTTACTTTATGACGAATAAAATTAATAGTTGATCTGTCTTTGATCAAATATTTGGTCAAATTCTTTGAATTTAAAATAACATTGATTCCTCAAATAATATTATTTAAATTTACCAACACCTCAAACACCGTGAATTTTGCATGCCACGTTAGTGTGGACGTATACAAATTCAACATTTGTAAAAGGAGGGTTTTACCCATTAACTATCTTGTCAACGTATCTTTATGACAAATAAAATTATCTCAAACACCGTTAATTTTGTATGCCACGTTAGTGTGGACGTATACAAAATCAATCATTTGTAAGAGGGGTTTTAACCCTTTAATTTTATTATCTTGTCAACCTAGTTTTATGACAAATTAATAGTTGGTTTCATTTGGTCACACAAATAATAGCAGTGACTCCGATGGGGAGGATACTATTAGATGTGTCTAAGTGTATACCATTACTTGACACTAAGTCCATTAATAAGATTATGCCCCTTCCGTTGGGGAAGATCACACGCTCTTAATTAACTTCCTATAGTCATCCAAAAATGGAAGTCTGTTCTAGTGATCCACAAACAAGCTCATCCGTTATGGAGGAAGGCACTCAGAGCCAACGCGCAAGCTTGTTTGCATCACTTACAAACCAGTAATGGAGACCATGGGATTTATTTAAAAATCCCTCTCCCACTTAGTTATTTATAAACGAGGAATTTTAACTATGCTAGCCTACTAGTCATGTATACTAACATGAACACACAATATATAAAAGCAATAAATAGAAAATCTAATTTTCAACTATTATGGCTTTTATCTCTAGTTGTCCTCCGTGTGTTGTCATCCCAAGTTGCTGCCATATTTGGCCACCGCCATCGGGTCTAGCTGTCGCATCCATCTTGCTCCTAGTTCCACTGCGCCTCTGGTCCTTAGAAGGTTCCACGCTTTGCAAGATTCGATCCGCGACATAAATAGAATTTTACATTTTGATCCTATATTCCATAAAAGGAATGTACATGTATCTAGATCAAAAATAAAATCCTAATAAAACTAAATACAGCTCCTGCTGTATTTTAATACAATCATGCACACACAGATAAATGCCCTTGACATGTCCAAGGGTTCAATCACACACATAATAACTAAAAGCCATAATAGTTGGATCCTGCATCCACAAAGTTAGCACATCCTACTATTAACCTGCCTAAATTATGTATGACATGTGCATAATTAAACTAATAGCAAATACACAGAGGCAAAAATCTGTTGGTTGCTACTCGGAAAGCCTAGAGATTCCATTGTACAAAAATTTTGTACAAAGGTCTGAACCTTTTCCTTGCTACCATGTGTTCTTTTAAATTAAATTTTGGATCGCCTGCGGAACTTAACACGTTTGATCCAAAACTTAATCTATTTGTTCTTTTAGGTTTTGACTTGGATCTCCTGCGGAACTTAACACGTTCGACCCAAATCACCTTAAGTTATTAATTCCATTAAATATTAATTTCCATAATTGGTTCCCAGTACTGACGTGGCGAGGCACATGGCCTTCTTGGATATGGGAGCAACCACCACCGACTAGACAAAACCTTTTATAGAAATCTAATATTTAATTTCCTAAAATAACTTTAGGTTAACCAAAAAGAACAATCAAATCACAAGGAAAAATAAAACAAAAGAACACTACTTCGAAAAACATATTCGAAATACTAGAATCATAAGCCTCTTGTATTTGGTATTATTTCCAAAAATAACTAGTATGATGCGGAAAGAAAAAAAATACTAGTTATACCTTTTAGAAAGACCTCTTGATCTTCTACCGTATTCCTCTTCTAACCTCGGACGTTGAGTGAGCAACGATCTTCCGAGATGAGAATCCACCAAAGCACCTTCTTCTCCTTTCTTCAAGTTTCGGCCAAGCACAAAGCTTCCAAAAGATGAAGATCTTTTTCCACCAACCAAGCTCCAAGGGATACAAGCTTTCTCTCCTCCTTCTTCTTCTTCTCCAAGTAGTATCCGGCCACCACAAGAGCTCCAAGCAAATAGAGAAGGTTCGGCCACCACCAAGAGGAAGAGAAGAAGAGAGGTTGGCCGGCCACAACACCAAGGAAAAGAGGGAGAGAAATAATAGAGGTTGTTCACATGAAGCCTTCTCTACCCCCTCTTTTATAATCCTTGGTCTTGGCAAATAAGGAAAAATTAATAAAACCTTCCTTAATTCTTTTGCCATGAAAAAGAAAAATTAATTAAAAATTAATTTCCTTTTTCCAACTTATTTGGCCGGCCACCTACAATCCATAAATCAAGGAAAGTTTTAATTAAAACAAAAATTAAAACTTCCTAATTTGTTTCTAGAAATTTATAAAAATTTCTCCAATAATTTTATCCCTTCATGATTGGTTAATAAAAAGGAAATTTAATAAATTAAAATCTTTCTTTTAAACATGTGGATAAAAAGAAAGTTATCTCTAAAAATTAAAATCTCTTTTAATCTACAAATAAGGAAAGATATCAAATCTTTTCTCAATCTTTTGTAGAAACTAATAAAAGAGAATTATTAATTTTTAAACTTTCTTTTAAATCATGAACATGGTTAAAAAGGAAAGTTTTCTTAAAATTTAAAATCCTCCTTTAATCAACAAATAAGGAAAGATTTCAAATTTTAAACTCTCTTTTAAACATGTAGATGATTTACAAATAAAGAAAGTTTTTACCAAAAATTAAAATCATCCTTTTAATCTACAAATAAGGAAAGAGATTAATCTCTTCTCTTAATCTTTTGTAGAAAGTTATAAAAGGAAATTTTTAATTTTTAAACTCTCTTTTAAAATCATGATATCCACATAAGAAATAATTTTAATAAAAATCCTTTTAATATTCTAGTGGTCGGCCACCTAAGCTTGGGACCCAAGCTTTGGCCGGCCACCTACATGACTCATCCACTTGGTCTTGGCCGGCCCTAGCTTGGGTTCCAAGCTAGCTTGGCCGGCCCCATTGGATGGGTAAGAAAGTGGGTATGCGGTGGGTATAAATCTCTATATACTAGAGGCTACGATAGGAACCGAGAGGAGGAATTGGTTTTGGTCTCCCGATGAAATTAAGCATCCCGTGTTCGCCCCGAACACACAACTTAATTTCATCAATAATAATTCATTCCACTAAAGAACTATTATTGAACTACCGCACCAATCCCAAATTACATTTTGGGCTCCTTCTTATTATGAGTGTGTTAGTCTCCCTGTGTTTAAGATAACAAATGTCCACTAATTAAGTAAGTTACTGACAACTCACTTAATTAATATCTAGCTCCAAGAGTAGTACCACTCAACTGTTAGGTCGAAAAGAATTTAGATATCTCCACAATTGCATGATATTGTCCACTTTGGGCCTAAGCCCTCATGGTTTTGCTCTTGGGCTCTCCCCAAAAGGCCTCATGCCAATGGAGATATCTTTTCTCTTATAAACCCATGATCTTTCCCATGTGTTTCCAATATGGGACTATGTTTGCAACCTTGCAACCCCAACAATCCCCCCTCAAACAAAGGACCATAGGCTTCCCACGTCCGATCCTCGACCCACCAGGTCTTCCTGCCCCTCGGTCTACCCGACCTACTAGGACTTCCTTGCCTAGCCGCAACTAGGACTTCCTGCCCCTCGGTCCACCCGACCTACTAGGACTTTCCTTGCCTAGCCGCAACTAGGACTTCCTGCCTGGTGTCTGGTCCTCTTGATCCGAACATAGGAGCCTCCACTTTCTTTGTTCGAGGTCAATATTGTACTCACATGGTTCAATCAGACCATAGCTCTTGTGCACAGTCGGTGGTTAAACCTTCTGGCAGTCCGGGCTCTGATACCACTTGTTAGGTCGAAAAGAATTTAGATATCTCCACAATTGCATGATATTGTCCACTTTGGGCCTAAGCCCTCATGGTTTTGCTCTTGGGCTCTCCCCAAAAGGCCTCATGCCAATGGAGATATCTTTTCTCTTATAAACCCATGATCTTTCCCATGTGTTTCCAATATGGGACTATGTTTGCAACCTTGCAACCCCAACATCAACTTCATTGTCATGTCGGACTATGTCCACCTGCAGGGTTTAACAGGACAATCCTTATGAGCTCCTCTTGGGGACATTCTCAACCTAGATCACTAGAACACAGTTTCCTTCTATAATCAACAACACACACTATAAGTGATATCATTTCCCAACTTATCGGGCTTATTGATTCATCGAACTAAATCTCACCCATTGATAAATTAAAGAAATAAATATCAAATATATGTGCTTGTTATTATATTAGGATTAAGAGCACACACTTCCATAACAACTGAGGTCTTTGTTTCTTTATAAAGTCAGTATAAAAGAAACGACCTCTAATGGTCCTACTCAATACACTCTAAGTGTACTAGTGTAATTATATAGTTAAGATAAACTAATACCTAATTACACTACGACCTTCCAATGGTTTGTTCCTTTCCATTATGGTCGTGAGTTACTGTTTATAATTTATAAGGTACTGATAACATGATCCTCTGTGTGTGACACCACACACCATGTTATCTACAATATAAATTAATTGAACAACTACATTTATCATAAATGTAGACATTTGACCAATGTGATTCTTATTTCTAGATAAATGTTTATACCAAAAGCTAGACTTTTAGTATACACTCTAACAAGAAACACATGTAAGCAATTTATATCAGTAATCAATGCTGCAACTGCGAGAGTACCAGGGGTTAAATTGTAGCATTTCATTATCTTCTTCGTTGAGAGGAATACTAATTAGGAAAAACCCATACTTGTAAAGTTGAGTGTGATAGACAAAAGTTACATAAATATATATGCACACAAAGTCGATTAATCTTAAAAGTAGATGACCTTCTTATTTGATTCGTTTATGGGATAAATCTGAAATATACATTATGCACAATGAAGAGCTTGGTGTGTGTACCCAAACTAGATGGCCTTCTTAAAAATAGATGATCTTCTTATTTGATTCGTTTACACATGCACAGCCAAGGTACCATTGATCTAAACTGCTCGACGCACAACCAGGAGTCCTAATTAGTATTCCTCTTCATTGCACAATTTTATGCCAGTTTATTATCTTTCTTTGTTATAATTTTAAAATAAAAATAGTACATTTGACCCAACATAAGTACTTGTTTATGTCCATTTATATTTAAAATATTGGTTTATGAATACATTTGATTGATAAAATATTTCCGAAGTAAAACATTGAAGATATGAACTCTTTTTTTTAAAATTTTTTTAAAAAATTTGATAGGTCCGCGGGTTGGCCCGCCAAACCCGCGACCCGCCTTGTATTGGGTTGGGTTGAAAATTTCCCAACCCGCCAAGTTGACGACCCACCCCGCCCCGCCCCGCCCCACCCCGCCAAATTGTTGGCCCGCCACGGGCCAACTCACCCCGCCATGGGTTGGCCCGTCTGACAGCTCTAACTTTTACCTTTTGAGGGTTGAAATATTTTCTTCACATCCTTCTTTATGAATCTTCTTATTCTTCCCATCATCTTCTTAACATAATGAGCCACTACTTGCCGACATTTCATCATCATTATCCGATGACTTTTGCTCGAATTCGAATGATGAGAATTTCACTTTCTTTTCTTTCTTTTTTTTCTTCTCCTTCTTTTCTACAATGAGAGCTATACCCTTCTCTTTTGAAGACACATTAGCTTGTTTATGAAGTTCAAATTCATAAAATAATTCATCAAGCTTAACTAAAGAAAGATCTCTAAAAACCTTATACGCATCAACCATTGATGCCCATAAGGTGGTTCTAGGAAAGGATTGAAGAACATACCTTACTAGATCCCGATTGTCAATTTTCTCACCTGTTATATGAAGCTCATTGACTATCTCCTTGAATCTACCGTGCATTTGACTTACGGTCTCATTGGTCTTCATGGTGAAGGTTTGAAGTTGCCCCAACAAGAGATCTCTCTTAGCCCTCCTTGATTCGCTTGATCCCTCATTTACTCAATGAACTTTTCTCAAAGCTCTTTGGCGGAGTTGAATGGTCCTACTTTGCTGAATTGCTCCTTTGAAAGTCCACATTGTAGGGTTGTTGTGGCCTTTGCATTTGCTTGGGTCTTCTTTGCCATTTCTTTTGCCCAATCCTTGGTTGGAAGAGGTGCTCCCGACCCATCTTTTGGCTTCTCAAATTCATCTACAACACTAATCCAATTTTCAATATCATTCATTAAGTAATACTCCATCCTACCTTTCCAATACGCGAAGTCATTTCCATCAAAGAAGGGTGGTCTAGCGGTACTATATCCCTCTTGAAATGTCATCTTGATACTTTGGTTGACGGTGAGTTCTTCCGATGCGATCCGGGCTCTGATACCAATTGATAAGACCTTTGTGTACGGCTAGAGGGGGGTGAATAGCCTTTCTTCCATTTGTGACCTACAATTTGTTAGCGGAAGCACAAAAAGTAATGAAATAGAAAAGCAATAAGAAGGCAAGACTAACTCCTCGATTTACTTGGTCTCCACCCCCTTGAGGTGACTAATCCAAGGCGCGCACACACCCAATCAAGGTTCACTATGATCTTCTCCTTTTCGATCCAAGAACGAAGGTGGAGAAACCTTTACAAGATGATCTCTTCATCTCACAAGATTAAAATGAGCTTTAGGAAAAAGAGATTGAGAGTCTGGAGGCTTATAGATCACTTAGAGAGCTTAACAGTATTTTTTGTATTAGGTTGTATGTTCTCTCCAAGCTCTCAAGCCTTATATACATGTTGCTGAAAATCCCGACACTAGTTGACTGATGAATCCATCAGTCGACTAGTAGCATGTAACGGCTACTATTCCACCAAATCTACGGGGATTCTGTGCGTTATCAGCTCAACGACATTATACCAGTCGACTGGTAAAAGTACCAATCAATTGGTAGTCGTGGGTTGAGCGAACAAAATGTCTCTGTTCGCTCCTAATCGACTAATCAGTTGACTGGACTAGTCGACTGTCATAACCATCAGTCGACTGATCCTAATTACACACTCTCACTCATCCTCTCCAGAGTTACCCCTTGAAGCCTTCCTCCTTAGCTTTCGTCCCTCAGATGCACTCAAGCCTGCAGCTCTTCTTCGTGTCATCCTTCGTGTTGCCTTAAAGTCCGCTTCCCTTGGCTTCACTCGGTTGCTCCTTGTCCGCGATCCCTCGGATGCACCATTCTTCACCAATCTTCAAGGACCTGAGCCATAAGATGAGACTTTCCAAGCTTGTGTATTTCACCAAGTCCTGTATGACTTAAATATATATTAAAACCAATATAAAACCTAACTTAAACTCTTTGACACACAAATCAAAACAATGATTGTACCCAATCAATTATAGGTCGATTGCACCAACAGAAAATGCAGCAACACCTTGCTCCAAGCAACATCAAGAACTAGCGGAAGAAAAGAGAGAAGTGTCGTGTAAGCACTGTAACATTTGAGCCTCGCCATCGCCTTTATACTTCGTGATCTAGGGCTCCTAATCGATTGGGTCTGCTCTCAATCGATTGTCATGTCAGATCTGCACGATCTCAGCCATTCAAAACCTGCATCCTACGTAATAGTCATATCCCAATCGATTGGGGAGGCTTTGATCAATCGACTAATCGATTCAGAGCGTCTCTGTGCTCTCGCAGATAAACCCAGAATCGATTGACCGATTGATTCAAGCTAGCTCGCAATCTCGTGAGAAAATAAGCCTCAATCAATCGACCGATTAATTAGAGTATCCCAATTGTTTGGTTGATCGATTGGGGAGCACACTGTGCTCTTCGCGTAAGTGGCCTCCAATCAATCGATTGATCTATTGGCATAACCCCAATCGATCGATTGATCGATTGGGCTACCCTTGCTCGCGAAGCTCTCCTAATCAATCAACTGGTCGATTGGACTCTGGTTCAATCGATTGGTTGATCGATTGACCAACCCTAACTTGACTAACTTAAGTCTAGGGTCCCAAACTCAACATCCGATCAACCGTAATCTATTGGAACTCGCTCATGCCTAGCATCTAGTCAACCTTGACCTGCTGGGACTTCGTTACCAAGTGTCCAGTCAATTCTTTGACCCACTTGGACTTTTCTAACCGTGCTTAGTGTCCGGTCAACTTTGACCCATTTGGACTTACCGTCTCATGCCAAGTGTCTAGTTCTCCATGACCCACTTGAACTTTCAAACACTACGTGTCTGGCCACCCCGAACCTACCTAAATGTTCACATGCCTAACTTCGCTCATCAGGACTTTCACCTGACTTCACTCACCAAGATTTTCTCACTGTCTAGCTTCACTCACTAGGTCTTTCACCTAACTTCACTCACCAAGATTTTCCATTTGCCTAGCTTCACTCACTAGGACTTTCCACACCAAGTGTCCGGTCAACACTGACCTACTTGGATTTTCATCATTTGTCAACCTTTCCATTGGACTCATCCTTTTCTAACTTCCATTTAGGACTTCCCAGTCAAGTATCCTGTCAACCTTGACCTACTTGACTCTTCTTCACACTAAATTGGTCAAACATTAACTACAGGAGAATTGTTCTAATAATCTCCCCAAATGAACGATTGCATCTGTAATCTCTATATATTATCAAATATCAAAATTCAAATTTAAACCAATTTAAACTTAGTTAACCTGGTCAATCTTGAATTAGGAAAATTTACTAATAAAAATAACATGTAAAAATGCCGACACAATGGTGGATGAAGATCAGATGCCAATATTTGAACTTAAATCACAATTATAATTTTTAAACTATTTAAGATTGAGAAAATATATCATTAATAAAATCCACAAGACAGATAAAAAAACAATAATAATCGTGTGACATTAAAAGTTCGGTAGAGTGGAGAAACATCTTCAATCTCATTCTTAATTTTATATGTAGTCCTTTTATCTAAAAAATTTTATTTCTACTCTCTATTTACAAAATGTTTTTGCTTCAACTCCCCTCATGTAAATATCATGACCTAATTGCCCTCAGATTTTTTAGGTATAAAAAATCCAAAAATAAGTATAATTCTTCTTAAAGTCAGTATTTTATACTAGAATCGAGTATATTTTCTATCAAAATTATCTCTCATATTTTTTAGGTATAAAAAATTTAAAAACGAGTATAATTCCTGTTAAATTCAGTATTTTACATTAGAATCAAGTATATTTTCTATTAAATTGAGCATGATTTTTCCCTACTTAATATAATTTCTCCCAAATTCAGTACCATTTAAACAAAATTTAGTATATTTTCATCTAATTGAATATCATTTAAAGAAAATCGTATATATTTTCTATCAAAATTAACTCTCATATTTTTTTAGGTACAAATAGTCTAAAAACGAGTATAATTCCTATTAAATTCAGCACTTTAAACTAGAATCGAGTATATTTTCTATTAAATTGAGCACAATTTTTTTCTTAATATAATTCCTCCTAAATTCAGCATTATTTATCATTTAAAGAAAATCTAATATATTTTTCATCCAATTGAGTACCATTTAAAGAAAATCTAATATATTTTCCATCCAATTAAAATGAAAAAAAAATCGTACTCAATTTGATAAAAAAATATACTAGATTCTAAATTTAATGTACTAAATTTAAGATGAATTATACTAATTTTTAAATTTTTTATACTTAAAAATATCATGAATAATTAGATAAATATATTTAACTAAGAAGTGAAAATAAAAAATTTAAAAAATAAAGACTATATACAAAATTATATTTATCAATAGAGACTACTTGCAAATTTTTTCTTAAAAATTAAAGCCACGTCAAATTCTATACTCATCAGTACTTGTTTTTATATATATATAAACTAACTGTGTTGCTTTATTGGTCCCTCCACTGGTTTTGCACTTGATTTTGAGATGGGTCCACTGAAAAGTTGAAAGAGACAGAACAGTTTGTCTTTTTTTTAATGGAA
Source organism: Zingiber officinale (assembly GCF_018446385.1). Lineage (NCBI taxonomy): Eukaryota > Viridiplantae > Streptophyta > Magnoliopsida > Zingiberales > Zingiberaceae > Zingiber > Zingiber officinale. The sequence goes on from NC_055996.1 coordinate 93,405,813, forward strand.
TTTTATAAATTTTTTTATGAAAGAGACAGAACAGTTTGTGTGACGATGGAGTGAAGATGGGATGGCGTGTAAATCATTGATGGTGGCCAATCTAACAATATTGCCCAGAGGAAATCTCATCTTTTTTGGATGGATTATTCAGTCGGCTGGGCCACTAATTGTGAACCAGACGGAACTCCGGGATATGGTTGAATTAGTTAGTATGAGGTAGAATTATTATTTTAGAATAAGAGTTTGGATTCGATAAAGTTGAAGGAAAAAATCCTCCCCACATTATTTAATTATAGTTTTTTAATTTACTTTTTCACGGATGATCGTGGGACTGATTATACAAGTCGTTAGGATGACGAATTTCATGAGAATTAACATGCATGATAATGTCTGTTCGACGACCAATGATCTCTTAACTGTTTCTGGATGAAGAAGATGACAAACAGAGAGTAGTTTAGGTCTCTAGCTAGTCGCTTTTATGACCATGAGAGATTGACAGATGCAGTGTGTAGTAATGTGATTAAGAAGTCTTCTTAATTAGCACAATAAAAATAAATTGGGGCTGGGGAAGATGTTAAGCTTTAATCTGGTGAACTAGTTGGGATGATAAGCCAACTCTAAGGAAAATGATTTTGGGGATGGTGAGGACTATATTTTAGGGCCAAATAATGACATATAGAACTAGATTTTTCTCAATATTAGCTTAGCCTTAATTTATCTTGTCCTCGAATGATTTGGCCCTTAAACCTCCAAATGTCTCTTCATCATCTTCCCCTTGATTTTTTTTTTTTTAAATATACCATCGGGATTTTCTCCTCTCATACAAAGGATAAATGACATATTTTTAACATATGAAGGGAATCTTTTGATATACCATCCATATTCAACTCTAAGTTTAGGGAATGTTGTTCCTAGCATCAAATTCATTGTTGAAGTATGTAACCAGGGCACTATTCATCTTGAAATCCCTCTTTGATGGTATCTACAAGTCAATTTACCTTTTTGCCGTTATTGCCTGTATCAATGAACTAAGGTTTGTGTTCCAGATGGACATTTTTATGCACTATTCCTAATTTACAAATGATGGTATCTAAGAAATTAAGAACATTTAATTATGCAGATTGACAAATAATAGGATTTAAAAAAGAACACTTAATTATGCAGATTGACAAACGGTAGTATCTAAGAAAGAAGAATACCTTATTATAATGGGTTTTCTACAATGCAAACCTACACTATTCATACTTGAACTGACGACCTGAAATCTCAACTAAGATAGTTTAGATATTGTGTTATTATCATTAAACAATAAAATAAAAATCATGGAGAAAAGCAAATTAAAACCCCGTTTAAACAACTAAGAGTTGACAAGCATGCTAGTTCAAAGAAATTCCAAACATATTACGACCAAACAGCTACCTCTAAATATCCTCAACAAGGTACACTGCAAGAAGAAAGCACCAAAAAGGCAAAATGCATCTCGCATTTCAGATGTCTGATAATCACTAAAATAATCATCATTTGAAGTATCAATCAAGCAAAAGAACTGAATGGTGAAAAGAAATAAAACTTAGATAAATGAAAAATGTATAATTATTTCATTTCTCTAAAATGAATTAATAATGGCAAGTAGATCTTGATGACGTGGGTGAAAATGGACATCCACCAACATCTGTAATTTGGCTACTCATGGTGTATGGTGGAGGACTTTTGATAAAGCATATTGGATTGGCACAATCTTTTTGTAGAAAGACTTGATAGCGAATGGTGAGAAGAAACTGCTTTAGATTGAGATCGACTTGAACAGTGAGATGAAATCCATATCCATCATTGTTTGCAACTATCAAGAGGTGATGTTCATGTAGTCTCACGAATATTTCCGGTTCAATTTCCAACTATAACTGTGAGATCTTACCCACTACGAGTACTTTTGAATTTACCTTAATGATCATTAAAAAAATTTTATGAAATCCAATCGATCCTCTCAGGATTAATATGGATTGAATACTATATATAGATATATATGCCACGCACTTCACTACCAACTCTATTGTGAGATGAGCAATTTCTCACCCCCGCCACTCATCGCCACTGCACCAAGTACTGCTGGGCCTACCCAATGAGGGGCATGTTCACGGTTCACCCATACCCAGTACCCATCAAATAGTGCCGTCATTATCCTCTTGTTCGATTTCCTAAGGTCTATTCCATAAAAAAAAAAAAAAAATTGATGGTATACACTGTACTTTTGAGGACAGAGGCAAGGGCAAGACAACAAGTACTTGCATAAAAATCTGTCTATATAACATAGGCCATTCGATAGTTTACAAAGTTGTGCATTTAAAGTTGCATATTAATTAAAATATGCATCATATTTGAATATTGTATTAAATAAAATCTGTCTATATATTCCATACGTTAGATTAAATAAAATAGTAGATCCCGCTTATGTTACAATGATCAGAACCACTACCACATGCATGTGTGAAGCACGAGAAATTTCGGGTCATTTGACAATTGCCAGTGCGGCTAATGTGACAGTTTAATTATCCATATTGAACACCGAGTTTAATCTTCCCCATGTTTTGATCATTTGCACTAATGACTAGTAGTCATCCGTAATTTACCTCCTCCATGTTGACCTAGGGACAAATTGACGGGGACGCTGAAGGCGATCGAATCACCTTTTACCACATATTTATGTTTCTGAACACATGCTGCTAAATTTACATAGCTGTATATATCCAATTTTTTTGAAGTCTCATCCTCATACCTATCTATGAGGATGATAGGATAGTGAGCCTATGTAGGGTTCCTAGCCTCCTAGCTATTAAAATTTACAAAGGTGAAAAAAAAAAGGTCAGACCTCAAGAAACCATATTTTCTACCTTCTCTAATAATAATAAAAATGCATACTTGCATGCTGTCATAGCCACTAGAGAATTCGAGTTCAGTGTGGTGAGGAAGATAGTACAATGATTTAATACATAGCTATCATTGCTTAATAATTCTAATTGTTAGGATGCGCAAGAACAACTAAAACTAGGAGACATTAAGTTTTCAATACCATCTATAGATGCTAATTATTGACTTTACGTCAATTTCAATTGGTCAAAAAGTAAAAAAAAAAAAAAAAAAAAAATTTGAAACTAGAGATATGTGAATCACAAAATTAACATTGCATTACTCAAATCCCATCCATGAATGCATCTAGCTGAAATTAGATAATTCCATCTTTGTCATCATTTGTATTCTCCCTATAAAAGGATATCCCGGTGCACGAAGCTCCTGTCATACGGGGTTCGTAGCCTTACCTTACTTTTTACAAAAGGTTATTTCCAGCATTCGAACCCGTAACCTTTTGGTCACATGGCAACAATTTTACCTTTACGTTTAGGCTCTCCTTCGTATTCTCCCTATAATAATATAAAATTACTGAATACTTCAAATAACTTTTTGAAAATAATTCTTCAATTTCCAGCAATAACCTCTTCATTCTCATTTCTGAAATTCTACAATTATAAATAAATTACACCTTCAATTTCTAAGGGTAAAGTTTTATTTGTTTTATTGGATTTATGCTTCACATATATCTTTTGTTCCATAACAATCACGCCACAAATTAACTGAATTAGAAGTGCATGATTAGGTTAATTTTACCATGAGAAAAAACCTACAGTGATAGAAACAACTCTTGGAGCAGTGATCCACTAATTCCAAGAACAAGTGAAACATAGGTTAGGCATTGCATTATTAGCTAGCATGCCATAGTGAGAGGGAGATGGGGAAGATCACATGAGAATCGGTCGGCGTTAACGTACAGTGCTGGTACGAGAAGGAATTATCATTGGTGCAAGATAAGGTTAATTTTACTATGAGAAAACTTTACAGCAAAGCAAACTCTTGGAGCAGTGATGTCCTAATTCCAAGAACAAGTGAAACATATGGTGGGCATTACAGTATTGACTATTAGCTAGCTAGCATGCAATAGTGAGAGGGGATGGGGAAGGGATCATCATTCATCAAATACTAATTGGTCAGCAGCATTATACAATGTTGGCGCGAGAAGGAATTGAATCGTGTTCAATGGAGATCAAATAATCATTGGTTTCAGATCCGCACCAAGAATGTTATAAACCGCTAAATAATATATACCTAGTTACTTTCATACGCATCAGATCACTTAACACATTGTTAACACTGGATTAACCATCCTTGGAATTACACAACAGCATGCATAAATAACATTGATGTTCCATGCTACCACAAAACAAAAACAAGTAACTAAGGAACCACACAAACAGTGTTTTTTTCCTCTCAAGTAACTCATTTGTTGGCCAATAAAAGAGTAGTCGATCCTCAATGTGCTAAAGATTGATACGATTTAGAATTGTGAAATCTCATTTCAATCCAACATGATTAAGTTGCTATGGTGGTCGACAGACTTACAAGATTTCATTTTCATCTAAGCAGATTAACTACTCAAGTGCAACTAAGGAGGCTCTTATCTTTCTCAACAGACAGAATTGCAATTAGTTTAGGGAGAACAAAGAGGAAAGAAGGGCAAAAGAGGTTTTTTAAACAAAGAGAACAACACAAGATATTTGGCGACTGCTCCATGTTAAATTAATGTGTTTCAACTAACAAACGCCGTCGCTTCTACTGGTGAAGATTTAGGAGAACACGCAAAGAACATTAAGAGAGGGCCAGTTAGTTACTGAAGCAGCAGGAGAAAGAAGCTCTCTTACCGGAACTGCTGCCGAGAAGCTTTTGTAGGATTCTAGAGTCGCGGGTGAATGAACAACCACCGGTCAATCCCGGGCCTTGCAGGTCTCCTATTCGGCGGTGGTGGCGGAGGAGGAGCAGGTGGGCGACTCCATGTTCGTGGCCACCCTTCTCCGCCGGCTCCCGTCAAGTGCCCCCGCTGCGACTCCACCAACACTAAGTTCTGCTACTACAACAACTACAACCTCGCTCAGCCCCGCCACTTCTGCAAGGCCTGCCGCCGTTACTGGACCAAAGGTGGAATCCTCCGCAACGTCCCCGTCGGCGGCGGCTGCCGCAAATCAAAGCGCTCCTCCTCCACCTCAAAGCCCTCCGGGGGCCTCCCATCGGCCACGGAACCGTCACCCTCAGGCCGCTCCGATGGTCTCAATTCTGCCTCCACGGCAACCTCTAACCCAGATGCAAACCCTAATCCCGCGACGTACTTCGGCCAAGAGGCAGGCGGGGCTCCGCTAGTCGCGGAGGTGGAGTTCTTCGCCGAAACGACACTCTCGCCCGTGTCGACTCCAACGATACTCAGCAGCTTCGGTGCTCCGCTTCCAATTTTGCTCCAGTGTCGGTCGATGGAGTCGGAGATGGGGGCGCAACCGGGGTTCATGGATCAGGCATCGCCACTGATTCCACTGTTGACAACGGAGGAGGGTGAGCTCCCGTTGCCGTTGGAGTTCATGAATCCGGCACCACCCCAGCAACAGATGTTTCCGATCCAATCTCGACCGATTTCAATGGAGGAGATCACGGCACAGACGAGTTTTCTGGATCAGGCGGTGGTCGATGGGTTGAGATGGACGGACGGGGCTGCAGATCCGGCGATCTACGGTCTATCCACATCGGTGGAGCAGCCGCCGGCTGCGGCGGGGGCGTATTGGAGCGACTGCCAGTGGAGCGATCCCGATCCAGTTCCCTTCCTCTTGAATTAATGAATTTAATCCGTTTCATTTCTCCATTAACGGAATAATCATCCACTTAACTTTTTTTATTACCTAATGTTTGTATACATCGTGCTTTGGGTTGTGTATTTGATTTCCAATAAATTAATTAAAAATATTATAATTCTGACTTCCAATCAATAATATTTGTATATTTAACTGAAAATTAAATCCATTGGAAATGAATAAATACAACTAGTGCAGTCGCCGGCGGCGTACAAATTTTGTGGCAATTCAGTGATTTAATTTAAGCTTCTCATTTCTGATCTGCTTCCGCGGTCCCTTCCAGCTCAAGTCTCCTCTCCTCCTTTGACGATGATAGACAGACCGTCCAAGCTCGGCTACCCTGGCTTGAGCTCTCGCTCGCCGCCGCACCCCCTTCCTCCAGTTTGAAGGTGCAGATCGATCGGTTCACGTGTTGATATAAGGATAAATTGATAAGACATTGAGACGAGCGAATCATTTTCTGTCACATCAAGAAGACGTGATCGCTCTGATCTCTTCTTACTTGTATGATCCTGTCCGAAAATCGTGGAGATGATAAATTGGGAATGTGGCTGCTGCGTTGACTGGATGTAGACTCTGCTCCACTCTGTAATACAAGAAACATCAATACCAAGCCAAGGAATGAGCCCCCGATGTTGGTCCTCCGACGCTCAAGTAAGTCACCAGAAAGAGGAAAAAAATATAGCAACAGTAAACAAAGGTGTGAATAGTGAATAACCAGGGGCGAATGTACTAGGGGGCGGCATCGGCGGTCGCCCCCTCCCCTTTTGCCGGTGGAAAAAAAAAATCGAGGTGCAGGCACTCGCAGGCCGCAGGCTCGCAACAACCGCCAGCCGGAGAAAAAGCGCGAGCGTCGAACGATAAATGGAAAAAACAAAGAGTTGAAGCCAGTTCATTTTTTTAATTGTGAATCACCACACGGTCTACGCGTTTCCATATATAAAGCATATATAAAGATTTATTTTTTATATTTTTATTTATCTCTCCTCCGTTTTTTTAACTATGAATCATGTTGACACGTTTCCTCAGTTTATTTTTTATATTTTTATTTATCTCTCACATAATCTTGTGATATTTCTTGCCCTTTATTTTTGCTCTCTGCCGAACGGCAACTAAAGCGTGAAAGCGGCAAAGCTGAAACCCTACGCCCAAAGCTTTTTTCTCTATGCCAAGTGTCGAGTGCCGATCAAAGGAGGAACCCTTCTGATCCACCTTCTTGCGCCAAAGCCCAAAGGTGAAGCCTTCAGCCCTCATTCAGGTGTGGATTTTATTTTATTTTATTTTATTAATAATTGTTTGATTATTTCTTGATTACAATGTATGATACAATTAACAATTTAAAATTTTGATTGTTTAAATGTTTAGTTGCTTTTTTTATTTGATTATGGGATAGTTGAAAGTTTAGATTTTGTATATTTAATGGTTGGATTATTTGTAATTTAGTTTTTGCAATGTATAATTAGTTTTTTATTAGCTATTAGTTAATTGTAATTTGTGAATATTGATAATTTATGTTAAATTAATTTTATTTTTTTTAAAGAATTGTGTCGATGAATGATGTTAAATAATTTAATTGTGTTATTGTTAAATTGTTCACATTACTTTATGTTGATAATTTTTTCCCATACATTATAATTTGTAGAAAATGTTGAAATATTTTGCAAAGAGACCTAGGAGTTCAATTGAATCGTCTAATGTTCCGGATGAAGAGTCTACTCCTGCACCACAACCACCACCACCTCCTCCTCCGCAAATTTTATTTGAAAATATTGAAAATCTGAGTAGTGAAGTAGAAATTGTTGTTGATCCTGATTTACGAAAATTGATTGAAGAGTATGATGTTGGTCCTAGAGATCGTATTCGAAAAGAATATGTTGCTATGGGCCCTTGTCAACCTCGAGGCCATAATTTTCTAAGAAAAAAAATGGGTAAAGACAATAGATGTTTCAAAGCGCTCCTCCTCCACCTCAAAGCCCTCCGGGGGCCTCCCATCGGCCACGGAACCGTCACCCTCAAGCCGCTCCGATGGTCTCAATTCTGCCTCCACGGCAACCTCTAACCTAGATGCGAACCCTAATCCCGCAACGTACTTCGGCCAAGAGGCAGGCGGGGCTCCGCTAGTCGCGGAGGTGGAGTTCTTCGCCGAAACGACACTCTCGTCCGTGTTGACTCCAACGATACTCAGCAGTTTCGGTGCTCCGCTTCCAATTTTGCTCCAGTGTCGGTCGATGGCGTCGAAGATCGGGGCGCAACCGGGGTTCATGGATCAGGCATCGCCACTGATTCCACTGTTGACAACGAAGGAAGGTGAGCTCCCGTTGCCGTTGGAGTTCATGAATCCGGCACCACCCCAGCAACAGATGTTTCCGATCCAATCTCGACCGATTTCAGTGGAGGAGGTCACGGCACAGACGAGTTTTCTGGATCAGGTGGTGGTCGATGGGTTGAGATGGACGGACGGGGCTGCAGATCCGGCGATCTACGGTCTATCCACATCGGTGGAGCAGCCGCCGACTACGGCGGGGGCGTATTGGGGCAACTGCCGGTGGAACGATCCCGATCCAGTTCTCTTCCTCTTGAATTAATGAATTTAATCCGTTTCATTTCTCCATTAACGGAATAATCATCCACTTAACTTTTTTTTATTACCTAATGTTTGTATACATCGTGCTTTTGGTTGTGTATTTGATTTCTAATAAATTAATTAAAAATATTATAATTCTGACTTCCAATCAATAATATTTGTATATTTAACTGAAAATTAAATCCATTGGAAATGAATAAATACAACTAGTGCAGTCGCCGGTGGCGTACAAATTTTGTGGCAATTCAGTGATTTAATTTAAGCTTCTCATTTCTGATCTGCTTCCGCGGTCCCTTCCAGCTCAAGTCTCCTCTCCTCCTTTGACGATGATAGACAGACCGTCCAAGCTCGGCTACCCTGGCTTGAGCTCTCCCTCGCCGTCGCACCCCCTTCCCCCAGTTTGAAGGTGCAGATCAATCGGTTCACGTGTTGATATAGGGATAAATTGATAAGACGCTGAGCGAATCATTTTCTGTCACATCAAGAAGACGTGATCGCTCCGATCTTCTCTTACTTGTCTGATCATGTCCGAAAATCGTGGAGATGATAAATTGAGGATGTGGCTGCTGCGTTGACTGGATGTAGACTCTGCTCTACTCTGTAATACAAGAAACATCAATACCATGCCAAGGAATGAGTCTCCGGTGTTGGTCCTTCGACGCTCAAATCAGTCACTGGAAAGAGGAAAAAGATAGAGCAACAGTAGACAAAGACGTGAATAGTGAATAACCAGGGGAGTACATGGTTCTGTGGCTGAAAGGTCCAGGGGTCGATCCCCGGGGTGTCATTACCTGGGGTTAACGTCTCCGCCATGCACTTTCCACCTGTGTACCTGTATTTACCTCCCTCCATATCCGTGGGACCGGCTCTAGGGGGGCCGCTGATGTGGCGGTTCCACATTTTTTTTTTGTGAATAGTGAATAACCAGGGGTGAATGTACCGGGGGCGGAGTCAAAGGACACCCCCCTTGCCGGTGGAACAAAAAAAAAATCGGGGTGCAGGCACTCGCAGGCCGCAGGCTCGCAGCAGCCGCCAGTCAGAGAAAAAAACATGAGCGTCGAACGGTAAACGGAGAAAACGAAGAGTCGAAGTTAGTTCGTTTTTTTAATTGTGAATCACCACATGGTCCACACGTTTCCATATATAAAGTATATATAAAGATTTATTTTTTATATTTTTATTTATCTCTCCTCCGTTTTTTTAATTGTGAATCATGTTGACACGTTTCCTCAATTTATTTTTTATATTTTTATTTATCTCTCACTAAACCTTGTGATATTTCTTGTCCTTTATTTTTGCTCTCTGCCGAGCAGCGACCAAAGCGTGAAAGTGGCAAAGCTAAAACCCTACGCCCAAAGCTTTTTTCTCTCTGCCGAGTGTCGAGTGCCGATCAAAGGAGGAACCCTTCTGATCCACCTTCTTGCGCCAAAGCCCAAAGGTGAAGCCTTCAGTCTTCATTTAGGTGTGGATTTTATTTTATTTTATTTTATTAATAATTGTTTGATTATTTCTTGATTACAATGTATGATACAATTAACAATTTAAAATTTTGATTGTTTAGTTGCTTTTTTATTTGATTGTTAGATAATTGAAAATTTAGATTTGGTATATTTAATGGTTGGATTTTTTTGTAATTTAGTTTTTTATAAACTCTGAATATATAATTAGTTTTTTTATTAGCTGTTAGTTAATTGTAATTTGTGAATATTGATAATTTATGTTAAATTAATTTTATTTTTTTAAAAGAATTGTGTCGATGAATGATATTAAATAATTTAATTATGTTATTGTTAAATTGTTAACATTACTTTATGTTGATAATTTTTTCCCATACAATATAATTTGTAGAAAATGTTGAAATATTTTGTAAAGAGGCCTAGGAGTTCAATTGAATCGTTTAGTGTTCCGGATGAAGAGTCTACTCCTGCACCACAACCACCATCACCTCCTTCTCCGTAAATTTTATTTGAAAATATTGAAAATCTGAGTAGTGAAGTAGAAATTGTTGTTGATCCTAGTTTACGAAAATTGATTGAAGAGTATGATGTTGGTCCTAGAGATCGTATTCGAAAAGAATATGTTGCTATGAGCCCTTGTCAACCTCGAGGCCATAATTTTCCAAGAAAAAAAATGGGTAAAGACAATAGATGTTTCAGAAAGGTTTGGTTTAAAGACCGTGATTGGTTGGAGTATAGTGTTTCAAAGGATACAACCTTTTGTTTCTAGTGTTATCTTTTTATACCTAGTAATATAGGGTTTGGAGGAGATGATGTGTTTACGAGATCTGGTTTCATAAATTGGAAAAAAGCAATTGAAAATTCAATGAGCATGTAGGTGGAGTTGGTAGTGCGCACAATGAGGCAAGAATACAGTTTGAGGGTTTCAAGAATCAAAGACAAAGTGTGGAGTATTCATTTTCATCGGGGAAACATGAGCTTGAAGTTGCTTATTGCAAACGCTTGACTTCCATTTTAAAAGTATTTCGATTTTTTTTGTTACAAGAATTGCCTTTTTGGGGACATGATGAGTCTTCGACATCATCCAATAGAGGAAATTTGTTAGAATTGCTCAAATGGTATAGCTCAGAGTGTCCAAAAGTTGCGGCAGTTGTTGGAATGAATGCACCTAGAAATAATCAAATGATTGCTCCAAAAATTCAGAAGCAATTGGTGAATGCTTGTGCAGTTGAGACCACAAATGTTATTCTAGCTGATCTTGGAGATAGGTGGTTCACTTTACTACTTGATGAGGCTCGTGACTGTTCAGTGAAAGAGCAAATGGCAGTTGTTATTAGATATGTGAACAAATATGGAGAGGTGATTGAACGATTTATGGTTGTAGTTCAAGTTGCAACAACTACAACTGCTTGTTTGAAGGAGACAATCGACTCTTTATTTGCTAAGTATGGTTTGTCAGTGGCGAGATTGAGGGGGCAAGGATATGATCGACAAACTTCGACAACTTGAACATGAGAGAAAAGTTAAACTTCTTGAAAGATGAGAGATTAGTTCTGGTAGAGGACTAAACCAAGAAACTAGTCTAGCTAGACCTGGAGATACACGATGGGGGTTTCATCATTCAACTTTATGTCGTATTGAACAAATGTGGCCATCTGTTATAGAGGTTCTTCAAAATTTGATTGATGATGGTGATCACTCTTCTAAGGGTTTAAGTAAAACTTTGGTTGAAAGAATGGAGAGGTATGAATTTGTGTTTATTCTACTATTGATAAAACGTATATTGGCAATCATAAATCATTTGTCAACCGTTCTACAAGAGAAATACCAAAATATTGTGAATGCAATGCGTTTGATCAATAATGTGAAATGCAAATTGCAAAAGTTAGAGATTCTGGATGGGATATTTTACTTGAGGATGTGAACAAGTTTTGTAACACTCATTCCATTGAAATAATTAATATGACAGATAACATCAACAACCGTAATTGTTTGAAGAGAGATGGGAAAAGTGTTAATTTTTATCACTATTACCATGTTAAAATCTTTTGTGAGGTAATTTCATAATTCTTTTTTTTGTTTACCGTCAATTAAATTCTTTTAAACATAAACATATTTATTAATTTTTTACTTTAGTTGTTTGATTTTTAAATTGTAGGTTATCGATATTGATCCTGTCCGAGTGCTGAGACGATGGTCGCCGGGGACGTGACGCTCCCTGCTGGCTTCACATAGGCCCCGGGATGGTGTAGACCTCTGTCGAGAACCTGCAAGCACAAAATCGAGCTGGGAAGGGGTTCCCGGCGACGACCCTTCGACGCTCAAGTCAGTTCCCGGTGGTGAGAAATCGAAGCAGAGTAACGAGTACTGTAGCTATAGTGGTGAATCGAGCATACCTCCGTTGAAGTTTGGGGACCTTATATAGGGCTCCTTGAAGGTGCGTGCATGCTTACCAAGACGTGTGTGCTTCTCAAAACATACCTGTAATGAGTGTGTCAGAAAAGCGTGTCTGACGCCATACCTTAACAGACCGAGCATGACAGTGGAGGCTTCCACCGTACGATCCTCTGCCTGACCATGTCGCCAACCATGCCGTTTGTCAGTGACACCTGCCCCGAGGAAGACATCCCCTCCAACTCATCTAGCCGTCTACAATACTGAGCGGGGGGTCCGCTCGGCTGCGCCCCACGCTGTTGAGGGAATGACCGAGCCGAGCGGGAGGCTCGCTCGTCCCCTAGTACCTCATTCTACTCTCGCCTCGCCACGCGCAGTCGAGCCGTGTCCCCCGTCCGGCCGAGCGGGGACTTCGCTCGGCCCCTGAGCGTCTGAAACCTAGCATTGAGCTAGGCTGTTGCATCGCCGCCCGGGCAGTTCATCGGCCGCTTGGCCGAGCCCGGGATGTTGACCGTGCTGACTCTGACCCCCACTCTATAAACACCCGGCCTGAAGACTGTCGAGCAGCGATGTTAAACGTCAGATTCGAACCGGCGGCTATAAGCACCCGGCCAGAAGATCGTCAAGCGACGACGTTAAACGCTAGAGTCGAACCGGCGGCTATAAACACCCGGTCTGAAGACCGTTGAGCGGCGACGTTAAACGCCAAAGCTGAAGCGGCGGCTATAAGCACCCGGCCTGAAGACCGTCAAGCGGCGACGTTAAACGCCAGAGCAGAAACGACGACTATAAACACCCGACCTGGAGACCGTCGAGTGGTGACGTTAAACGCCAGAGTCGAACCGGCGGCTATAAACACCCGACCTGAAGACCGTTGAGCGGCGACGTTAAACGCCAGAGCTGAACCGACGGCTATAAACACCCGGTCTGAAGACCGTCGAGCGGGGACGTTAAACGCCAGAGCCGAACCGGCGGCTATAAACACCCGGCCTGAAGACCGTCAAGCGGCGACGTTACACACCAGAGCCGAACCGACGGCTATAAACACCCGGCCTGAAGACCGTCGAGCGGCGGCATTAAACGCCAAAGCCGAACCGACGGCTATAAACACCCGGCCTGAAGAACGTCGAGCGGCGACGTTAAGCGCCAGAGCCGAACCGACGGCTATAAGCACCTGGCCTGAAGACCGTCGAGCGGCGACGTTAAACGCCAGAGCCGAACCGGCGGTTATAAACACCCGGCCTGAAGACTGTCGAGCGACGACGTTAAACACCAGAGCCGAACCAGCGGCTATAAACACCTGGCCTGAAGACCGTCGAGCGACGATGTTAAACGCGAGAGCTGAACCGACGGCTATAAACACCCGGCCTGAAGACCGTCGAGCGGCGACGTTAAACGCCAGAGTCGAACCGGCGGCTATAAACACCCGGCCTGAAGATCGTCGAGCGGCGACGTTAAACGCCAGAGCCGAACCGGCGGCTATAAGCACCCGGCCTAAAGACCGTCGAGCGACGATGTTAAATGCCAGAGCCGAACCGACGGCTATAAACACCCGGCCTAAACACCGTCGAGTGGCGACGTTAAACGCCAGAGCCGAACCGGCGGCTATAAGCACTCGGCCTGAAGACCGTCGAGCGACGACGTTAAACGCCAGAGCCGAACGGACGACTATAAACATCCGGCAGCTATTAACACTCGGCGGCTATAAACACCCGGCCTGAAGACCGTCGAGCGGCGACGTTAAACGCTAGAGCCGAACCGACGGCTATAAGCACCCGACCTGAAGACCGTCGAGCGGCGACGTTAAACGCCAAAGCCGAACCGGCGGCTATAAGCACCCGACCTGAAGACCGTCGAGCGGCGACGTTAAACGCCAGAGCTGAACTGGCGGCTATAAACACCTGGCTTGAAGACCGTCGAGCGACGATGTTAAACGCTAGAGCTGAACCGGAGGCTATAAACACCCGACCTGAAGATCATCGAGCGGCGACGTTAAACGCCAGAGTCGAACCGGCGGCTATATACACCCGGCATGAAGATCATCGAGCGGCGACGTTAAACGCCAGAGCCGAACCGGCGGCTATAAGCACCCGGCCTGAAGACCGTCGAGCGACGACGTTAAATGTCAGAGCCGAACCGACGGCTATAAACACCCGGCCTGAAGACCGTCGAGCAGCGACGTTAAACGCCAGAGCCGAACCGGCGACTATAAGCACCCGGCCTGAAGACCGTCGAGCGGCGACGTTAAACGCTAGAGCCGAACGGACGACTATAAACATCCGGCGGCTATTAACAACCGGCGGCTATAAACACCCGGCCTGAAGACCGTCGAGCAGCGACGTTAAACCCCAGAGTCGAGCGGCGACTATGAAGCTCCGCCTTCGTACGGTTTCAATCTAACATGGGTCCCTGGTAAAGGAGGCGATCCTAACTCGATTGCCGAGCAGCAACTCAAAGATCAAAAACGAGGTCCTGACGAATTTAGTAGCGACCGAGGGAACAGATAATCCGCTCAGATATACACAGCTAGAGAACAAGCAATGGAAGGCCCAGAAAGAGTTCGTTAATCAAAATAAGTCGAACGACGAGTACATATATCAAAATAGGCCGAACGACAAGTTCATATCAACAACTTCATTCTAGATAATTAAAGACCTCATCTGGGATCGTGGTAAGAAGCCCGGTGTGGTCACGGATAGGAATGGTGAAATCTTCAGGGAGACGACCCTCTGCCTTCAGATAATCGGCCGTGGCAGTGATGGCCAGCTCGAACGCACGAACGAGCCAAGCGCTCGCTATCTCAATAAACTCTGTCGAGCGGATATAGTTTTGTCGCAGGACGACAGCGCGGGTTGGCTCGGCCTCTTGATATTCTTTGAATGCAACTCGGGAAGCCTCCATCGCGTCCTGAAGGTTCTTTAACTTCTCTCGCAGGGCAGTCGCCTCTGCCGAGCGGGCAGTCTGTTCAGCGGTCAGTAGGTCCGCCAACTCCTGGACCCTCCGCGCAAGGGCCCGGGCCTCAGTGTTCTTTATCTCCAGATCGGAGATAGCCGTGTTCTTTCTGGTGTTGGCCTGCTCGATCTTTTTGTCATACGTCTTATCCTCGATCTTGAGTCGATCCACCATGGTCTGCAGGCCAGAAGATTTGTGCTGCTCGGCCTCCAACAGTCTCTTGGTCTTGTCAAGGTCTGCCTTTAACTCGGTATAGGAGGGGCCTTAAGGGGGAGCCCCACTAGAAACCTTGAGGTTCTTGAACTCCTCTTCTAGGAGCGCTAGGCGGTTGCTCACTGCAATCCTCTCCACCCAAAATACTGCAACAAGATCAGAGGGGAAAATCAGTGCCGAACGGAAATGAAAAAGTGAAGGTTATGATAAGAGTTACCCGGTGCCCTATTGTATGTGGCTGTTGCCGAACAGCCCCGGGGCATCAAAGGAACGCGTGCTCGAGCGTCCTCCCAGACCTTCGCCAGGGGTCCCCGGATGGTTATCTGGTGTTCGGGGCCCGCCAGCCGGTCGGTCGCCTGCAGAGTTTCCTCCGTCGATAGATGCAGTATGGCCTTGATAATCCTGCACCCACCTGGGGTAGATTGAGCAGAGGCTGAAGGGGCAGAGGACTGGCCGATCGGATTGGAGCGGATAAGAGATCGCTTGATTTTACGATGAGCGGGAGGGAGTGAACTAAGGGGTTGGACGGTGATGGGGTCAGAAGGCCAATCGCCTTGAGAGGGAGTCCGGTCGGAAGATAGAGCTTCCACCGTCGTAGGAGCCAACAGAGGGGGTGTTGGAACCCCAAGGTTATTTTGGTGTGATCAACAAGTTAAGTTAGGTCCTATGTGTTTCTAACCTTGTGTCTAAATGTGCAGGAGCTTAGGAGCACAAGTAGTCGTGCGGAAGACGCAGCTACCGAGAAGGACAGCAGTCCGAGGGACAAGGTGCTGCGGAAGAGTACATCGGCGGACGAGAAGGAAGCGTATGGTGGTTCCGAGGGACGAAAGCCGGAGCGGAAGATTGCTCGGAGAGCAAGAGACGCAGCTAGTGAGAAGGATGGCACGCGGTGCGTCCGAGTGACGAAGACTGTGGATGAGTACGCTGGCGGACAAGAAGGAAACACGCGGCGATTCCGAGGGACGAGAAACCGGAGGAAAGCCCGCTCGAGAAGACCGGAAGTTGGGTTCGGGTGAGCCCTTTTCCGGATGACAGAGATCACCCAAGCGAGCGGATCCGGAGGAGAAGAACCGGACCGAGGCGGGACTGAACCAGAGAAGAGGTCCCGGACGAAAAAGTCAACACTTGCTGACTTTGGGCTCCGGGGCGCCCGGAGCCCTCCGGGGTGCCCGGACCTTGATTTTGACCAGGATCGCGATTTACGCGATCTAAACATTGGGGGATAAAGTTTTATCCCCCCAGGGCGCCCGGAACCCTTCCAGGCGCCCCGACCAAGGCTATAAATATAGCCTTGGTCCAGAAGTTTTTCATCAATTCAGAACAACTCATTGTAACAACACTTGTACACTCTCTCTAGTTTAGCTTCTCTAGTTGTGCGCTTCACTGCTGTAAAAAGGCTTCTCCGCCAGAAGGAGATAATAGTACGACGCCTTCCTTGGATTAACAACCTCCCCGGTTGTAACCAAGTAAACTCTTTGTGAGCTTTTTTTTTCTGTTTTCTGTTTACTTTATTATTCTGCAAGTATTCTGTTGAAATTTCGAGAAGGGTCTTTGTTTATTTTTTAGGGCTATTCAACCCCCCCTCTAGCCGGCCCAATGATCCTACAAGTGGTATTAGAGCCGAGGCGCTTCAGGAGGACTAACCGTCGAACGAAGCAACGCAATGGCCGGACCAAGCATCCACCCGCCCAAATACGAAGGGGACTTCGCTACCTGAAAAAAACTGATGCAGGTATTTCTTACAACAAATATTGAATTATTTTTAACAATGAAACTTGGCTTTGAAGCTCCAGAGGACAAGGAAATAAATAAATGGACAAAAAAGGAGCAGGCCGACTTCGTGGCGAACGGCAAAGCAGAGTACCATCTGCTAAGCGTTCTTCCGCTTCAAGAAGTCAACAGGATTGGTAAATACAACTCCGCAAAGGAACTTTGGGAGAAGTTCCTCGAGCTGCATGAAGGGACGTCCGAAGCCAAGCTCGCCAAGCTCGCCAAAAGAGATCTGCTTCGCAATCAGCTTACCAGCCTGCGACTTGGGGAAGACGAGTCAGTCGCGCATCCGCACTCGAGAATAAAAGAAATTATCACCGGACTTTCGAATCTCGGAGAAAAGGTAAGTAACCGAGATTCACTCAGGTACGCTTTAAATTCCTTTCCTAGAAATACCAAATGAGCATCATTAGTAGATGCATTTTATATTTCTAAAGATTTAGAAAAGATTTCATTAGAAGAATTCTTTTCAACATTTGAAGTGCATGAGTCAAGATGTGCAGTAATGAAGAAGCCTAAAAACAACATCGCCCTCAAAACCTCGAGAGATGAACCAGAATCGGAATCCTCTCTCGACGACGAGGAAATGGTAATGATGGTAAGATTCAAGAAACTTTGTAAATCTAGATCTACTAACCATCTGCAGGGGAAAAACAAAAGGACAATCCGCTGCTACCACTACGATAAAGAAGGGCATGTCAAGGACAACTGCCCCAAGCTGAAGAACAAAGACAAGGAGAAGGGTAAGAAGCTTATCCAAAAATGAAAGGCCCTGAAGGCGACGTGGGACGATACGTCGTCCGAATCAGAAGTCGAAGCATTCTCCAGACTCGCACTGATGGCGAGTCATCAAGACGACGACTACGATTCAAGCTCTTTCGAAATGAGCATCGATGAAGGAGGAGACACGTCGGAAGAAAGCAGCAGCTCAGGGGGAGAAATGGACAACGAGATCGACAAGGTAAGTCAGGTACGATCTCTTCCTCCCGATAAAATGTTTAAGTTCGTTAAACTTTTAACAAAAGATTGCTGCAAATTAGAAAGTGAAAATAAAATTTAAAAGTAATTCTAGCTAAGTCTTGTCCCTTAGAAGAATTAGATAAATTAAAACTAGCAAATGAAAAATTGAAACTTGAAAATGATGATTTGAAAATTCAAGTAGATAACTTGAAAAACTATGCATGTTCATCTAAAACCAATTTTAGAAGATTTAATAATTTAAATTGGTATTTTAAATATCACCCGGGACAAATTAAGAACATCTCAAGAAAATATGTCCCTAAAATTTTTTTGGTTAATCCAGTAGGCTGGAACCTATATTGGGTTCCGAAGTCATACTTAAATTAATTTTAAAATTAAAATTAGCGTTTTAAGTGAGAAAATTAAACAAAGAATTTCTTTATGAGGCTTTGTCAAGGAAGTGGTTGTTGCTCCAATAACCAAGAAGGCCTAGTGCCTCGCCACGACCTGAAAGCCAAAATATTGAAATAAATATTTAATTAACTTACTAGTGAAGCATTAATGCAAGAATTAATTAATGCTTTAAAAAGGTTATTCAAAACACATTTTTTCCAATTTAGAAATTTACTTACTTAAAATTTGTTTTAAATTGACTAAGTTTTTACTTAGAATTTTTTTTAAAAAGTTCTCAAATGATTAAGTTAGAAAAATTCCTTTCAAAAATAATCTTTACTTAGAAATTTTTTAAGTTAAAAGATTTTCTAAAATTAGAAATTTATGCTCAAATTACTTAGAATTTTTTTAAAAATTGCCTAAGTCAGATTTTCAAAACTTTACTTAGAATTATTTTTAACTTAGAATCTCTTTATGTTTTTCAAATATTCTAAGTCTCTAACCCTTAGATTATTTTTCTTAGAACCCCATTTTTTTTGTGATCAAAGGGGGAGAAGGGAAAGTATAAGTCCTGTGTGTTTTGGGGATGGTGAGGACTATATTTTAGGACTATATCTTAGAACCCTTAGATTGTTGGAACCCCAAGGTTGTTTTGGTGTGATCAACAAGTTAAGTTAGGTCCTGTGTGTTTCTAACCTTGTGTCTAAGTGTGCAGGAGCTTAGGAGCACAGGTAGTCGAGCGGAAGACGCAGCCAACGAGAAGGACGACAGTCCGAGGGATGAGGTGCTGCAGAAGAGTACACCAGCGGACGAGAAGGAAGCGTGCGGTGGTTCCGAGGGAGCAAGAGACGTAGTTAGCGAGAAGGACGGCACGCGGTGCGTCCGAGGGACGAAGACTGCGGATGAGTACGCCGGTGGACAAGAAGGAAACACGCAGCGATTCCGAGGAACGAGAAACTGGAGGGAAGCCCGCTCGAGAAGACCGAAAGTTAGGTTCGGGTGATCCCTTTTCCAGATGACAGAGATCACCCAAGCGAGCGGATCCGGAGGAGAAGAACCGGACCGAGGCGGGACTGAACCAGAGAAGAGGTCCCAGATGAAAAAGTCAACACCTGTTGACTTTGGGCTCCGGGGCGCCCGGAGCCCTTCCGGGCGCCCGAACCTTGATTTTGACCAGGATCACGATTTACGCAATCTAAACATTGGGGGATAAAGTTTTATCCCCCCAGGGCGCCTGGAACCCTTCCAGGCGCCCCGACCAAGGCTATAAATATAGCCTTGGTCTAGAAGCTTTTCATCAATTCAGAACAACTCATTGTAACAACACTTGTACGCTCTCTCTAGTTTAGCTTCTCTAGTTGTGCGCTTCACTGCTGTAAAAAGGCTTCTCCGCCAGAAGAAGATAATAGTACGACGTCTTCCTTGGATTAACAACCTCCCCGGTTGTAACCAAGTCAACTCTTTGTGAGCCTTTTTTTTTTTCTATTTTCTATTTACTTTATTATTCTGCAAGTGTTCTGTTGAAAGTTCGAGAAGGGTCTTTGTTTATTTTTTTAGGGCTATTCAACCCCCCCTTCTAGCCGGCCCAACGGTCCTATAGGGGGAACGCCCGTCTGCTCGGACACACGGACGACTAAGGTGGTCGAGTGGGTGGGTGTGTTCGTTCAACGTCGTTTGGATCCAGCCAATGGAAGTTCATCACCAGAAGACCCAACTTCCTCGGCCTGATTGGCCGGTTGAATACCTGACGGAGCAGTCTCTCCTGCCGCATCGGTAGTAGCCGTCCAAGCGGCAAACGCATCGCCCGCCGTCTGCACCTCTTCGCTCTCGCCTTCATGAGAGCCGACCGGAGCGATGCCGAATTTCTCCACCTCTTACGCTGTAGCTGCCTCTATCTCGGCAGCCTTGCGTTTCATCATGCCGAACACCACCGACTTCATCATGGTGGCAGCTGCAAGAAAGAGAAAAGAAATCAGTTATACCCAAAGAAAAAGAGATAAAGTTATTCCTTACCAGGGCCGCCCGGAAGCCTCGTTTGGGTCGGACTTAAGCTGAACATATACATCATTCCTTCAGGGAGCAGCTTATGGATATCCAGCTTCAGCCCAACCAACAAGTTAGTTGCGTTGAGGTAGGCCGGCTCGGTCCTATATCTCTTCAAGTTCGGCGTAGGTGGCAGGGTGGTTTGCGACTTGGTCCGAAAGGGAGGCCGTTCGGGGAGGCGCGAATAGAAAAAGTAATCCTTCCAATTCTTATTGGAAGAGGGCATTTTATCAAAAAAGACAAGGTCAATCCGAGACTGAAACAAAAAGGTACCTATCTCGGATTGCTTCGGATAATAAAAAGAATGGAAAAATTGAGGCCTTAGGGGAATGTTGTGCACTCGGAAGAGCACAACTACGCCGCATAGCAATCGAAAGGAGTTTGGAACGAGTTGGGCGAGCGGAATTCGGAAGTAGTTGCAGACTTCTATTATGAAAGGGTGAATGAGAAATCTAATGCCAGCTACGAATTGATCTCGAAAAAAGGTGACGGTGCCGGTCGGTGGGTCGTGAGGCCGATCCGACGGCTCAACTAAAACTATCTCATGGTCAAGGGAAAGATTGAAAGCACCTATCAGGTTGGCGGCGTCACCCGAGTCGAACCGACTCTCCATGTTGTGGTACCAAAGGCCAGGAGAAGGGTCAGAGGAACTGGCCATGATCGGAAAACGAAAAGCTCGGTGGTTTTGCCGAAGGATCAACGGGAAAAGGCCGACGGGGGTAGAAACAACGTGCAGGAAGGAAAGCCAAAGCACGAAGGAATGCTACGATAAGGTAGACCAACGAGGAAGCTTACAAGAAAGTGAAACGCAAAGGAGAAGTGTGCCAAGAGTTCGCCGGAACGCCAAAGGAATGAGTCACCGGAGCACTGGGCACTAAAGAAGTCGCCAAAGCACGAAGGCAGCAACAATGGAACAGAAGTCGGCCTCGGGCTTTTATAGAAATTAAGCTTGGGCAGCCGGAGCCGTTCGATCTAGGCCACAGGGATCGAGGCCTACATCCGGCCGTGAAATTCAAACCGTCGCATGTCCCATCGGAGCTGACGCCCCCGCCGTACGATGACGGCGGCGGCACCACGTGGCGCCAGGTTATAGGGTGGCATTTAATGGAGGCCATCAATCGACGTGGCCGCATGCTCGATTTTGATGACGGGAATTTGCACGAATTCCGAGGGGATTTCGATGACGGCAGCTTTAGCCACAAGCAGACGCGGGCATGGAGCGATAAGATCAACAAGTACCGGCGCACTCCCCGCCGAGCGACCAACGAAAGTTCGGCCGAGAGGATCGCCCATGCCCACCTTAAGCATTTCATCATCATGACCGAGCGGCCGACAAAGCGCTAAACCAATTTGTCCAGTCAGTCGGACTTACAGCCTCCTTCGACTAGACTTGAAGGAAAGGCATGTGATCCAGGGGTAAAGTGGGACCTGAATGGTAGAGGAGCCAATGACGTGTGGGGGTCAGAGTCAGCACGGTCAACATCCGGGGCTCGACTGAGCGACAGGTGAACTGCCCGAGCGGCGATGCAATAGCCTAGCTCAACGCTGGGTTTCCGACGCTCAGGAGCCGAGCTGAGTCCCCGCTTGACCGGACGGGGGACACGACTCGACTGCGCATGGCGAGGCGAGAGCAGGATGAAGCACTAGGGGACGAGAGAGCCTCCCGCTCGGCTCGGTCATTCCCTTAGCAGTGTGGGGCGCAACCGAGCGGACCCCCTGCTCAGTCTTGTAGACGGCTAGATGAGCAGGAGGGGATGTCTTCCTCGGGGCAGGTGTCACTAACAAATAGCATGGTTGGCGGCATGGTCAGACAGAGGATCGTATGGTGGAAGCCTCCACTGTTACATTAGGGATATGCCCGGTCTGTTAAGGTATGGCGTCAGACACGCTTTTCTGACACACTCATTACAGGTATGCTTTGAGAAGCGTGCATATCTTGGTAAGCGTGCACGCACCTTCAGGGAGCCCTATATAAGGGCCCCCAAACTTCAACGGAGGTATGTGCGATTCACCACTGCAGCTACAGTACTCGTTACTCTGCTTCGATTTCTCGCCGCTAGGAACTGACTTGAGTGTCAGAGGGTCGTCGCCGGGAACCCCTTCCCGGCTCGATTTTGTGCTTGCAGGTTCTCGACAGAGGTCTACACCATCCTGGGGCCTACGTGAAGCCAGCAGGGAGCGCCACGTCCCCGGTGACCATCGTCTCAGCACTCGGACAGGATCAGATATTGTTCTACAGGAGATGGATAGTCGTTTCTTTGAAACAACTACAGATTTGTTGATTTATATGTAATGTCTTGATCCTAGGAACTCGTTCTCTAGATTTGATGTACAGAAGTTAGTGCGTCTGGCTCATTTTTATGAGGATGATTTTTCTTAGAATGAGCGTATGTTGGTTGAACAAGAGCTTGAAACATATATTGATGACGTCAGATCAAATGAACGGTTTGAAGGCGTTTCAGATTTGGGAGCTCTTGCGAAGAAAATGATTGAAACAATGAATAACCGTGTGTTTCCTTTGGTTTATCGGATGATTGAGCTAGCCTTACTTCTTCCAATTGCTACTGCAATCGTTGAAAGAGTGTTTTCGGCAATGAATATTGTCAAAACAGATTTGCGAAACAGGATTGGAGATGAATGGATGAATGATAGTTTAGTAGTCTATATCGAGAAAGATGTTTTTAATACTGCCAACAATGAGCCAATTTTACAGTGTTTTCATAACATGGAGTCTCGAAGAATGCAATTGTCACGTATTCGTTAGTAGACTGCTTTAATATTTTAATATTATTGTATGAGTTTTTCCCATAATATTGTACATTTTTCTCCTATATGCCAAGCTATTTAAAAAATATTTTTTTAATTACATAGAAGTTATTAACTGTTCAAAAAAAATTTGCCGCGCTCAGATCGTGGCCGCCCCTCCATGATTGAATTCCTGGATCCGTCACTATGAATAACGCGTACCTCCGATGGTGTATGTACCCACTTTATATAGTGCTCTGGTGGGTGACGTGTATGCTTCTTGAGGCATGGATACGTTCTCTAATTGGTCGTGAGCATGTTCTCCCATTTATCCTATAAAAGAATCTGTCAAGAAAATGTCTCTAACATTATATCTTAATAGGGCATGCATATTCCTAACAAGACAATAGAAGTTTCTGTCATACGATCCGTCTGTTGACCATGCCGCGTGTCAGCATCACATCTCCCAAAAGGATATTGAGAGATACGACAATGATCCTGCTGTTCGAGCAAACGGGGTGACCGATCGGCTGGGACTCCTCCGATCGGTCGGTCTCTCTGTTGTTCTTCTTTGTAGTGTCTGAGTATAGTAGCTTGTTATCGTTCAACCGGACTAACGCTCTGGTCGTCCCAATGGTCCTATATTTCGTGACGAGTGCCTCATGACCTTGAATGCACAAGCATTCTGTTTGGACCTACCCTTTGTCGGTCGGAAATTTTACGCTCGATTGACCACTGCCATAGAGCTCTGCTCGACCCTCTTTTGGACGATGAGCCCGTTGATCTTTTGACATTGATCTATTTAACTTTAACTTCCACGTTAACAACTATCTCCATCTTTGATCCACATTTAATAGACTCTTATCACTCCATCCTTCACATTCGAAATTTGATTTTAAGAGCAGTGATATTGTTTTCTTTGAAAGGATTGATTTTGGGATCAGTTCCATGTTCCTTTGTAAGGCATGATATAGACAGCAAGTTCGGACGGTTCCTGCTCTTTCGATAGGACAACAGTGTATTTTTAAGGTTTTTTTAAAAGTTTGATATTGAGAGCAATTTTATGGTCCTCTGATAACAGTGTTTTTCGAAAGGTCTGATTTTGGGAGCAGTTCCATGTTCCTTTGATAAAAAACAATTGGCTTGTTTACGTGATTTACTTACCTTCCATTGTAGGACCGGCGATATTGACTTATTTAGGGTGAATGAGTAATGAAACTCAATCTGACAACGCAGGTGCGGATTGAGCAGGCATAACTCGATTTGATCCTACGAGGTCGATTGGGGAAGAGCAGGTGCGGATCGATAAGGCTTAGCTGGATTTGTTGGAACAAGTTTAGATCAAGATAAAGCTTAATCAGAGCTAGGAGACCAATTTTAAAAGAGCAGGTGCTAAGATTATTTAGGAAAGGAAATAATTGATGCAAAGATACAAAATGGAAAGGAAAGTGTGCTCGTTTCTATGGTTAATTTAATATAAATTTTATAAAAATTCTTTTATTATTATTTTAAATAAATTTAATTAATTCAATGTTAATTAGAATAACGGTCAATTTTAGTTTCACTTTAATTTAATTCAATTAATTAATATTAAATTAATTAAAAAATTAATTTATAGAGAATTAATCAAATATTTATATCGTACATGTTTTTCCTATCTAGATCCAGTTGCCAACTAGGAAACGCGTCTTGGCCATTGCTGGTACAAGTCCCAGACTCAAAGGAGTCCAGATTCTCTGCGCCCGCCTCCCGTGCGCCCTCTGTGCCCGTCGCTATGCGACAAAAAATCCACGCGCTAAGCACGTGCGTTTCTCGGCTCCAGTAATAAAACCCAGCTCCAACGCACACATATCGCTTCCTGCTGATCGGTCTGTTGTCCTCCAGACCATTTTCCAATACTGGAAAGCTGGAGGAAAATGTGGAGGATAATTACACATATCGCTTCCATGACCATATTAGGATTAATATGGATCGAGGTATATTGGACTTGTATAATTATTATATGTATTAGAAATATTTTTATTTATTATTTTATTGACCGATCAACATTCTTGCTGATCGGTCAACAGATCGATCAGCAGGAAGCGATATGTGTGCGTTGGAGCTGAGTTTTATTACTGGAGCGGAGAAACGCACGTGCTTAGCGCATGAATTTTTTATCGTATAACGACGGGCGCAGAGGATGCACGGGAGACGGGCGCAGAGGATCTGGACTCACTCAAAGACACATTCCGGTAACTCCGTGTGATCCATCGGTTGATGCCGTAGGGACCAACGTGAAATGGAGTAGTGGCCGGCAGCGAAGGTGCGTGACAGGCTGTAATACCCTTTAAATTGCTATATTGCAGATATACTTAGCAAAGGAGATATGATTTCTTCGTTATTGCCGATTTAAGCATCCAAAATTATTTTATATGATCAATAGGATTTAACATTTCAAGGCAAATATTTTAAGTTTTCGGATATCCGATCCAAGCTCTGTACAAATTTAATAAATTTTAAGTTAACTATTTCATACTTCTGATTGATTTAAAATCATAATTTTATTACTTTATTGTGAAAAAAATAGATAAGACGGTCAATTTGCTAACAAAATTATTGGAGCATGCTTTTGGTAGATATTATTTAATTGTCGGGGCAATTAGCGAGGATAATTTTCTCTCCATTGATATGAAGACTGTCGATTTGTATATATATATATATATATATGTTAATACGATGTTAATTATAATATGTTTTTTTTTCCTGGATGATGATAGTCAGAGAGCAACAGGGCTCAGCGCCATCTTCTATTGCAGCAGCCACTAGCTGCAATCAGTGATGCTACACGAGCATTGTGTCTTCAGAACCCTCCTAATCGTCATACGAAAAGTCTCTGGAGGAGGGCACGAGCATATGATATGCTTGGGTTAGCAAAAGAGATTGTCGGATACCATTATTTTCATTGATGAGTGTGTTGGGTTCGGAGCGCAGTGGAAGACATATATTGAATCATGGATCTTTCGTGGTACATATAGTTTTGTACAAAATTATATAAAAACATACCTCGAGTCCTCGATAGGTGTGAATGATATCACAGACAGATAAATAGATAAGAGCCCCACGTGTGACTCCTCTAGCGGTATCCACGCGCACTAGATCACGAACTTGATACGATCTGTTAGGTGCTAGCCACTTGGATCGACAAAGTCTTGGAAGCACTACCAATCTCTTTCGGTGGAAGACGAAGTTGACGAAGGAGAAACGGAGAGAATGAAAATCCTTACCTTGAATCTTTCCGAGGATGACTATTTATAGTTTCCAAGGAATACGAAGAGTTAAGCTTTCAATTAATTCATCATTTATAATCTTCATTAATAAGGAAGATGAAGAGTTATAGGCTCCATAAATTCTTCATTTATAACCTTCATTATGATAACTCTTCAAATTCTTCATTAATTATCATTATGATGGCTCTTCGAATTCTCCATTAATCATCATGATTATGGCTATTCGAATTCTCTCTTCTTTGTATCAAATAAATCCATATTTGATCTTGATCTCGACTCGCTTCCGATACTCTTGTTCATGTCTACGTGCTATGCGTGCGACCCTCTAGGTTTTATACACGAAGGCAGTGTAAATCCATACACAGACTAAGGTAACCGTCTAGCAACAGTTTTTAGCCACCCAACGTGATAAAATTAATATCAGTCATAAACTGTAAACCACTATGAACCGATTACTGTGTAATTCAATCTCTTCATCTAAAGCCTACATCCCAATTAATTCGGTACATTATGCATCATTACCAAATTAATTATTTTACTTGATTTCCAAGATATAATAGACTCATCTTAAATGATAAATCATTCCCCCCATGGCCATGGATTTTGAGTCACTAATATCTCTATCAAGCGGCCAGGATGTTAACTCCTAATCCAAGAGAGCGATGAATCCTCTATTGACTCAACACTATTCTCTCTACGCTTTGTCATACACTCAACTACCGTATTAATCACAATCCGATTAAAGACTGCTTTTAACGGCATCAAAGCACATAACTCCACGCATAGAATAAATGAAGGTCTCAAGTCAAAAGATCAGTTACACTCGTTCATAAGAGGAATAACCAATGATGCTTAATATGTGGTCTCCTCTTGAGCGGATCGTGTCCAGTGTACCTCTAAACTCAAGGCACCCCCAAGTACAACTTGGATATCCATCCCTCCGGTCTATCTCGACCTAGTCATACTCAGCGTTGATCTAGATATCCATGTCCCCTCTAGATATCTATCCGATCAAGGACTGTTTTCAGATTAATATACCCATTAATCTGTGGGACTTTATCATTAATCATATACGTACAGAAAAGTAAATAATTAATGATAAATTCTTGCCTTTATTAAATAATTATCCACAAGATACATAAGGAGTGTCTTAGCACATAAGTGCACACACTAACAGAGTGCTCAGAATGTAATGATCCTGAGGCACAATAAGTTTCTTGGCTATGCCGAAAGGTGTGAAGAGGCAGATGGGCAAGGCATGGCAGTTTAGGGAGACAGCTATGAAGCATGGTGGTATTGACAATGAGGGTAGTGATGGAGATTTCTATAAGCAAGAGACTGATGACTCAGAGTAGGAGACTGTAAGTGAACGAAATGTAGAAAATGATGGAAGGGAAGCAGTCAATGACGATGACGAAGAAGAAAATTAAAAAACAACAACAACAAATGTACACGAGTAAGCAACTACAAAGGTGATTTATTCTTTATCAGAGCAACAAAAGTCCGTAAATCCAAATTACTGATGTTGGTGCGAGCCTTGAGGGATTCAATCTTCATCTGAAAGTTGTGTTGTCTCTAAGAACGGCCGTGAAAGTTCAACCTTTTTTTTTTGTTTCTATTGGTGTTTATAAAGTGCTCGATTTAAGTTTGTTTTTGTATCTAATTGAATAAGCTGAGTTAACAGAGATTATTTTGCATGCATAAATAGGAAATTTTCATTTAATGTCCTGTTTTTCTTTCATTGCAGAGAATGTTTTGTTATGAGATCTGAACTTAGAGGTTGATTTTTGCCATGCATTCCAAAAAACAAATTTGTCTCCACCCTTTTAGAATATAATCAACTTCTATAAAAAAATTATATTCTTATTTTACACTTGCATTGACTTTACAATTAGTAAACTAAATACCAAAATTTGTTAACCCGTTCTAATTTAGTCTAATGGTACATGAACTGACCATGCAATTGAGATTTTATCATTACCATAGTGAACAAAGGATAGTTCTTCCCCACACACTGTAGAATTGAAATCATGGGAAGAACCCAACCTAACCATCATCAGATAATTAATAGATCTAGTATAAAAACTCTTAAAACATCACCATGCCCTAACAAGGCAATGAGGTTGTGTCATCTTTGTGTAATGCAAATCTACCATTTGAATACTAACTCAGCTATGCTCGTGAGGGCAAAAGTCGTGTCATCTTTGATTGCATAGTCAATGGAATGTTGGTACACTTATAGTAGGCCTCTTCTATAGCCTGTAGATCAATATGACTCAGATCAATTACTTGAGTAAGGGTCTTTTTTTGTCAATACTTTAGTTGTCCGAGCATTGCCCGACTAATTCTAAAGATAAATTACCTTCTCTTTTAGTTCTTCTACCGAATAAATTCGGAACATAACTTATGCACACTTAGAGGTCAACATTTGGAATATTTGTCTTTGTTGAAATTTGAATTATGATTCTCTTATTTGTTCCCCCTACGTGCTTCACCACTATACCACACATGTGGGGACAAGTAAGCGTCTTCTTGTATGTACCTACTAGCTCTTTGATTACTTGTCCAATGGCATGAAGTACTTCTCTGGACAAAATATGCAGCGAATGACCGCTGTGATTGCAGAGAGGAACCCATTCTCGAGATCAGATTCTAAGTCCTGGAAAGGTAAAGTGCAAGTAAAAAATAAGAAATAGGTTAAATAGATAGCTAGGACATGAATGCATTTATCTTACATATACGCAGGAAACATTTCCCTGTCTTCTTATTGATCTAGACAATTGAACTTAGTGAAACCTGCACCCAAATCTTTGTTAGACAATTAAGCACATCTGGAGGACGCGAGCAAGCAGGCAATTTAACTTTACGGCATTATAGGAGAAATGAACAGTCGATCTTCTGTAAGAAAAGTTATCAATTCCACCTGCTCAACTGTTATACAAATTCTAACTTGTGAGTTTCTTGTTTAATCTATAAAATTATTCCTAGTGCTTGCTCCTTAACTTGGAGTGGGTGACACAAGGGTCTTGTTACTTTGGCTACTGTTGCTTGAGTAGGGCTACCATTGTTAAGGAATTGGAAATGCAAAGCTTTGACATTAATGTCTCTTTGTCAATATATATAAATGGATTAGGTGAATGATAATTAATTTCAGACTTAATCCTAGTTATCCTATTGGTGTAACATTATTATAACCAATCATTGCTGTATTGATACGGTGAATAAGGTAGGGCTCCTGAAGTGATAGCCGAAGTCAAGAAGGCTGACTGAGGTGACGGTCAAAGTCAAAGAGGGTCAACACTCGAGGTAGGCACCGGCATACGGCTCGGTTGAATAGTCTAGCCAATTGGACCTCTTGTCCAATCGAACCCTCGAGTCCTCCCGACTCTACGAAATCTTAAGCCGAGTCCTAATTCAATTTTGAATCGAGCAACACAGTCACATTGCTCGATCGAATAGTTGAGCCGATCGGACCTCTTAGCTAATCAGATCTTGAATCTTCCCAGCTCGAAGGAATCCCAAGATGAGTTCTCAAGAGGGCCAAGTCCTCGAAAGAGCTGAGTCCTCCAGAGGGCCAAGCCCTTGAAAGAGTTGAGTCCTCCAGAGGGCCGAGTCCTCAAAAAAGCTGAGTCCTCGAGATGGTTAGCACTCTTCAGCTGACCCTACCTTGTTTGAGAACAAGGTCCTAGCGGACATTAAAAGGACTTGGCAGGCTTACCATTAAAACGTATTAATGGTCTATCAACTCAATGACCTAATATCCCTTTTTGACATCTTGTATAACCTTTGTTAGAGAATTAAGGGGATATGCTCCACGCAAGTCGTACGACGGAAGCTTCTACCCTGCTAAACATAGGAATAGTGGGCCTATTTCAGGAAAGTTGTCAGAATATCAAAACAGTCGATCCTATTTTGATAATGCATCAGCATTCTGTTGAGAGGAAAATTAATATTATATAAAGGAGTCTCCACTTACAGGCGCAGGTAAACTTTGTCATCAAAATTTATTGTTCTTTTTCATTGTTCTTCATCTTCTCCATTACTATTTGTTTGACTTGAGTATCAGAGTGCTTGCTTCGAGGACCCCTCCCTGGCCTGGTTGTTAACGTTTCTTTTTTCCAATTCTTGCTTTTGTAA
The DNA here is from genome assembly GCF_018446385.1 of Zingiber officinale. Classification (NCBI taxonomy): domain Eukaryota; kingdom Viridiplantae; phylum Streptophyta; class Magnoliopsida; order Zingiberales; family Zingiberaceae; genus Zingiber; species Zingiber officinale. Next base: position 93,436,441 of record NC_055996.1, read on the forward strand.
TGCAAGACTCTTTGCAGCATTCGGGTCCTCCCTCTCAAAGTCTCCTCACGGTCAATATCGAAGATACCTCGACGCCACCCAGCCAACGTACCATCTTTCTCGATTCCAGACATATTATGTATCTTGCTAGCTAGTGTGAATCGTAGATATAATTGAATATTGTATCCACTGCCAATAATTCCATAGGAGAGTAGTTTCCACTGCCAATGCAGCTGGAGCTACTAGTTATTGCATCCCCGAGATTAGGATAATGTTATATTTGAGAGGTGTCATAAGACAATCACTTTAGATATTGTATCATTTATTAGATAAATGAAATTCACTATTTAAGTGCATATTTCCTATGTGTATGATTGCATCTTAAACTCATTTACTGAATGTTTGCAATACGAGTTGAGAGAACTTGTGATTGGATCACAACTAGTGAACATCTTTACATGTGCAATTATAAATGTATTGAAAGAATCCCTAATCGTTGAATTGATGAGTTCGGATATCATTGATTATGTGACACTAGCACGTATTATACCCCTTGGTCTAACCATGCAGTTGTTTCTTATTGGTTGGAGACATTGAGATGTTGAGTTAAACATGGATACTAGTTATGGTAACTAGTTCATTGAAGTGACCTACTATGAGACTTCATATGGTTCTCTACATATATAAATATGTCAATGAAAATCTCATTGTAGCTCTAGTGCAAGTTTTCTTCAACTTAAGGTATTCAAGTCACCTTGGTTATGAAGACTTATACTTTGACATTTTAAGCAAGCATCTTCGTAGATGTGTAGATCCGGGATGGTTGGGTATAAGTCAAAGTATTCAAAGGTGTTTGGATAGTTCACAAAGGATTCATCACTCCTTGTGATAAGATGTATACCTTATAACCACTTGTCAGGATTATTACTCAAAGTCTTGGCCAAAGCATCACATATTAAGAGTATTGTACTCTTTGACACATGTACGAGTAATTTGAATTCACAGGACAAGGAAATATTACTTGGTTTAGGTGATACATAGTCAGTCTAGTGGGAACTAACACAAAGACTATGTCCTGAACTAAGTGAGTATAAGATGAGTGAAAGAATGAGACATGCCTCACTGTAGCTGCCGAAAGGTTCAGAAGTGGTTCTGAAATCAACCGTTTGATTTTTTGGTCAATCAGGGATCATGATGTACTACTAGATGTCACTCATGATCGATCCATAATTAATGGTTAATTATGGATGACCAATAATAATGCCAAAATTTATTACAATTGTAGCACTTAACTTTAGATTTATCGTACCTCGAGTTTGTGTGCCCTCTCCCACCTCCTCTTATTGAATTTTCTCCTCTTTCATTGTTGTTATTGGGAATTCATCCTTGCTCATTAGCACGACCTCATCCATATCCATAACCTCTTCCACGTTGACTTCTATTATTACTAAAGCTTTCATCTTTCTTTATCGGTTAAAGAGCCATCTTTAGGAGTTGTTAAATAATTTCTTCATTTATTTTCTTCTTTTCTTCATGGGCTTGTAATGAACCCAGGAGTCGCTCTATCATCATGGCTTGTAGATCATTGGTCTCTTCGATGATGGTTATAATACTATCAAATTTTGAATCCAATGATCAAAGAATTTTCTCAATGATATTTACTTCTTCTAGCTTCTCGCCATTTCTCTTTAGTTGATTGGAAATGGTGGAGACTCTAGAAAAGTAATCAGATACTAAATCTCCTTCTTTCATATGAAGAGCATCAATTTGACTTCTTAGTGTTTGAAGTCGTAACTTTTTTACTTTTTGTTCTCCTTGATATGAGACTTGGAGCTTTTCCCATGCTTGTTTGCCCGAAGTAGCACTTGAGATTTTCTCAAAATCATCCTCATCGAAAGCTTGATAAATGAGGAAGAGAGTCTTCTTGTTTCTCTTTCTTAAATCTCTCAAACTATCTTTTTCAGTCAGAGATAGTATCAAGTCATCATGCGACTCAATGTTGCCTTTTTTCTATAACCTCCGAAACATCATGAGCTCCAAGAAGAGCCTTTATCTTGATCTCAAATTATCATAATTACTCAACTTGATTATTAGAACTTGGAAGAGAGTTATACCTCCATTAGTCATAGCTATGATACCACTTTGTTGGAAAAAAAGAATTATGGGAGAAGAAACACACTCTACGTGGAAGAGGAGAATAAAAAAATATGAACTCAATTTACTTTCATTCATTGAAAAAGTTACATATTTATAGGCTTATTAGATAATTACTAATCTCAAATACATTGAATCTATACTCTTTTTTCTTTTGACACTCATTATATTCGATCTCCACGAATTCTTATTCTTATCAAGAATTGTCACCTCATCATATTCTATCTCTATCCTATCACAAACTTTCATTCTTATCAAGAATTGCCACTTGATCTATTCTATCTCTATCCATAATGATCCTGCTCGAAGATCCTCAAAGCTAACTCGTCAGCTTACTCGTAAGAAAATTGACCGTTCTTGAAGAGATTGTCCTCAGGGACACCTCCAGAGATAGCCCTTTTCTTTGAAGAGAAGTTCTCCTTTTATACCTTTTTGGTAGGGCTGTAAACGAGCTCAGCTGAGCTGACCTTTGATGTGTTCACTTACTCATAAGAAAATTGACTGTTCTTGAAGAGATTATCCTCAGGGACACCTCCAGAGATAGTCCTTTTCTTTGAAGAGAAGTTCTCCTTTTATACCTTTTTGGTACGGTTGTAAATGAGCTGAGCTGAGCCGACCTTTTGGGGTGTTCAAGCTTATTTGATAAGTTAATCGAGCCGAGTCAAGCAGAGCTTAAAATGAACCAAACTTTTAAAATGATTGTTCAAGCTTGACTTGGTTTATTTTTTATGAGCTTGAACTTGCTTGAAGCTTGGCTTGAGCTTGGTTCATTTAGATGTTATCGAGTTCTCAATTCAAGCTTGGTTTGAGCTTGGTTCAAGCTTGATTCGTTTAGATGTTATCGAGCTTTCAATTCAAGTTTGTTTGATTGTTTGAAACTTTTAATTGTTTGATTGCTTATTGAGCTTGATAATTTAAGCTTATTTGTTTATTTTGCTTTATTTTATTATTTATTTAGTATATTGAAAAGAGTTTTATTAATGAATATGGTTCGTGAATATTGTTCACGAACGTTAATGAGCTGAATACATATATGTTCAAGTTTGTTTGTTTAGTTTAACGAGCTGTTCAAGCTTGTTTGTTTAATTAATTTTATGCATATTGAACGAACATAAACAAACTTTTACCAAGTCGAACACCAAGCTTGTTCACGAACGCTTGGTTCATTTACAACCCTACTTCTTGGTGAACTCTTCTCCTTCCTCTAATTAATAATGCTGCATTAGATACAGAGGATCTTTATTTTTTCTTCTTCTATGTATTTAAAAAAAATTATAATACATGTATAATTAATGAGGGAAACTATTGTTTTACATTGTCTGACTGTTTCCTTCCCCATGCACTAAATAATAATAATAGATATTTAATATACGAAATATGTCATAATAACATTTCTGCTAATTAAAGAGGGCATAGGTTTTTTGGTTGGTGACTTAACTACAAGAGATTGGTCATATTAGTGCCTCAAGAATATCCTTTGGGCACATGCGAGTATCTCGTTCATATTCGAGCAGATCGATCGACTTCATTAACGCTTGATCGGGAGGTGTAACTATCGATAGGTTAGAATCAGAGCTGGTATCAATCGTGACTATGAAGGCTTCGATCAAGAGACACTATAACTGACCGGCTGAGCGAGATTTATATTGATGATGGTCATGATTATAATTGTCACGTCATCCCTTATGTTAACCGCTATATCATTTATGTTGACTTTGATCTTACATGACACATTCTTTGAATCACCCTATTAAACAATAGAGTAAATCTTGTTGGCCAGAATCTGACCAGCTAGAATTCTCTATCTTCCCATCACAATATATGCATATACATGCATGTAATTAATATATACATATGATATTACTAAAATGCCCTTGTACATACATACATGTATAAATTTTAGCTGGCCAAATTCTGACTATTTAACATTATCCTAAATAATATTTCATCAATAATTTTATTTCTATCAATAAAATTAAAGTTAGTTTCCAACTAAAATGACCAGAAGTCCGTCCTCGGGCTGTGCGTCGTGGCGTCGAACCCCATCTGGATGAGCTTCCAACTGTTGGAGAGCAGCGAAGAAGTCCGTCCTCGGGCCGTGCGTCGTGGCGTCGAATCTCATCTGGATGAGCTTCTTCTTATCAAAAGTGTATTCTAGAAGTTCTTGATCACGTAGTCAGTCCGCCCTGGAAGGTGCGAAGTGATCACCGACCACCTAAAATACAACATTTCCAAACTAAGGAAAAAAAAATGGAAGCTTGATTCGATGAATCTATGATAGCAACATCAGTATGATTTCTTGTTTAATTCCGAGGACAGCGTGGAGATTGAGAATGGTTAGCTCTTCCTCTGCGGAGAACTTGCCTATTTTGTTGTCAGGTAGTTTGTCCATCTCAATCTGCAACTTTTCCCACATCTATCACGTACACGATCAAACAACCGAAACCAAGATTTAGATGATCTTCAGTAATCAAGCGTAAATGCGCATGCCATTATCTATAGAAAGAGCTAGTGTCCGTGAGAAAGTGAAAGGACATGCAAGTTTTGGAACCGCGCGCTCTCCAGTTGCCATGGTCATACTTCTGTTTGTATATAGTCAACCAGCTTCCGGTCTTCCTCAGGAGTCCAAGGACCCTTCTTGAGGCCATTCTCATGGCAGCAAGGAGATCTCTCCATTGAAAGACCTACACAAATTAAGCTGGTGTGAGTACCCTTATTCCTTGTGTTGTTATAAAAGATAGATAGATATACTGCTCTCCATATAGACATACCCAGAGAAGTTAGGTAGCTTCGTTTGCTAACTTAAGTTTCGGTTTAATTACGTCACCGGCCCAAATTGTTAATTAATTAAAGACGATCACAGTACAAACCAAATAATAATGCGCCAGTTAGTGGCAACTCAATTTTGGGTGAAGGGATGAGGTACGTATTCACCAATGTTCGTGACTCGTATGTACATCAGTGAATTAAAGAAAGTGGGAGGGTGTGATACATGAGCCCCCTTTGAGTGCCCCACACAAGCACAGCTGCACAGGCACGTAGATGAGCCTCCTTTGAGTGCCCCATGTACACAAGTACATGCAGTCAGGAGCCGAGCTTCTTCAAACTTTCTCCAACTCCTTCTATAAACTCTAATATCATTCCTTCTAGCCTGATCCCTTTTGATCTCATCCTAGCTGCTAACTGATCCCTCATCCTCTCTGTTTAATTTGCCTCTACGGGACTTCATTTTTATCATGGAATGGGTGTAACTAGCGGTGAATGCGAGAGCTGGCCAAATAGATAAGAAAGTTTACTCAATTTTTTTTTTAGTAAACAGTAAAAAATAAACTTCAATTCCTCATAATAATTGTATGCAAATATAGTTTCCAAATGACAAATTATTATAGTAAAAAGATTATTATATTCATCTCTTTCTCAAAGTTTGCTCGGAAATAAATTACAGGGTCAAATTGATTAAGAAATGAAAAAAAAGACCTTTTTGAGAACATGCCCTATTAAAAATTGATCCTTTATCTTATTATAATAAATCCTCGAACTACAAGATTTAAAATTAACAAACTAGAACGTTGATTATAATATCTCAAATTGACCTCTCATATAATTAATATCAATCACCAAGTCAACTGAGTCTTGGAAATAAAATCAAATTTGAATGTATACAACTAAAACGTAATTGATTAATTATTTTAAAAATAACAAATAGAAAGAAGAAAGAAATGCTAAAAAAACTCGAAGAATAACAAATATGAGCATGAATATCTGTGGGATACGAATGAAAATTGAGGGGATGAATATAATAAATGATGAAGATGAGGATAAGGATGAAAATTGTGGGGATGAATATAATAAATGATGATGAAGACGGAGGATACCCAAATCTTACCTAAACCCTGTCTATCTGCCTTCCGCATTCTTAAATCTCGATTCCTCACTCCTCCAGGAATCCCTCTTCGTTTCTTCGATCACCTCCTTCGTCTTAATCTATCGGAAGTCGTCATTGCAGTCTTCCCCGTCGTCTACGCCCGTCGCCCCTTTTTCTCACTCTCTAAACCAGAAAGGTATGGGATATCTAGCAAAATTCAAAAGTAATTAGCAACAAATAGAACAAATCAATTGCTTCAGCCTTTTTGCCCACCTTCATGAATTTGTTCTTCACGCGACGAACTTTTTCCCTGCCACATATTATAGTTGATCGTTCTTAGATTAAACTATGAGCTTGATTAGAGTTGCATAAAGTAGGGCAGCGTATTTGACAAAAAGCATTGTTGAGCTTGTCTCCCCGCTAGCATAGTCGATCTGCTAATGCTTTTGCTGAATTTGACCGAAGCTAGATTAAGATCCTACTTCATATTGGCTTAATTCCATTCTAATATTTTTCAATATTATTGTAAGAAGGTGTCCGGATTTAAATTTTAGAAGAAATTTAAATAAAAATGATATTTGAGGAGATGAAATGGGAGGACCTCACTTTTAATTCAAAGGATTAGTATATGTGTGGTTAAAGACAAGGTATGCTCTTCCAATCTGTATCTGAGAAAGAAGTATAACTTGGGATTCTTGGTGATACCTTCTTATATCTTACTAATTACTGATGACATTCTTGTATCAGATGACTTTTGCTCTACCTATATTTTGTCGAATTAGTGATTTATTTCTTTGCCCTCTGTTTTTTTTTTAAGGAGTTGCTCCTTTTGTAATCTTATTTTTCACTTAATTTTGTAAGACCAAGGTTGTTAGATTTCTGAAAAAAATAACATAGGGATTGCTTGGTATCATGAAGAAGCAGGTTTAGCCTTTCAATCAAAACCTTATTTTGCATGAAATTGAATCTAAAACTTGCCCTGTGGCAATATAGATCCTTGGCTAAAGGATTTTCTCATCTACTTACCTAGAAGAGATCGTGTTGATTGAATGGTCAAAATGACTGATCCATGCTTGGAAGCTCGTCTCCTTGCTAATGAAAAGAGGGAGACTCATCAATGAAATCCTTTGTGTTGGTGTGTTCAGAAAGCTTCACCCATGTCCCTCATGATTCTTAGGACAGACATTATTTTCCACTCCTGGTAGCATTGTGTTGGTTGTTAATTATTTTAATGAAAAGCTTAAAGGTTTGCTCTGCAGTAAGTTAGATTTTTTTAGTTAAAATTAAAATTTAAGTTTTTTTTAAAGGTTGTCATTTTATGATGGTGATGCAGTCCTTTCAACATAATTGAGCCATTATATAGTGAACTAAAAAATAATTTTGTTTCTTTTAGAATAGAAAATTTATGCCTCATCAGATGTTGGGATGTCTCTAATATGCCTTGATAATTTCTTGTAGAGCTGTTACCTCTTATTTTCTTCTTTGGGTTCATATTTGTCTCCCGAAATGGCTGCAGAGCATTCAGCTGACATGTTGAAATAGGTTGGATGATGTAGAGTTTATTCTTGCTCTTGTTTTCAAATTGCCAACTTAGTGCCAACACTGTTCTTGTTCAGGCAAATAGAGAAGCAAGGTGAAGTACTAATGGAGGCATATCGTTCAATGTCCCATGAGCTACATCGACTTCAGGTCTTCTGAATACTGAAAATAATTATTTCTGTTGTTTTGGCTAATTCTTGTGTTCATATGAAGATAGAGGAAGAAATGCTCATGCAGAAACTGTACAAGATGATGAGTGTGAACGGTATGCTAAACAAGCTACAATTTCTTTAACCTCTTTTGTTCAAACTGTTCTAGAGAATCAAAATCTTGTTGACTCTGTGTGCTAGAATGTGTCAAATTAACTTACTATCAAGCTACTAATAACATAAGAGAAATCTTCTTTTTTAGTTATTCTTGTTGTATACAGCTCTAAAAATAAGAAAAATAATTAAATATGACAAACTAAAAAGTAAATCTTGCCTATTAAGAAATTAAATCAAACTCAGTATCCTAGAAATTAGCCAAGTTTATCATAAAAGAATAAAAAAAAATATTATACAATAAATAATTGGAAGAAAAAATCTTATCAAGTGCAGACAAAGTTGAAGGTAACAATGTGAACTCAACATCTAATAAGGTGAAGTTGACATGTAGAATGACAATGTAGAAAAAAATGATAGTGACTTAGAAGCCATGTCATGATTTAGTCCATGATACTTCAATATCAACATTTGATAAGGACATTTTCTATTGCTTATTTCATTTCAATTTCTAATAAAATGAAATAAAAGATATTGGTACATTGTCGTGAATTGAAGGGATCACCTAAAATATTTTTGTTATAAATAAGCATCAACTTGTTCCATCTATTATTGTTTTATTAATGAAATATTATATTATTTCATATAACTTTAGAAATCAAGATTGTAGAACTATTTTTTGATATTTTATAATTTTTTATTTGAATGCCAATTTGCGATTTAATAATTCACCAAAATGATTCACGATAAGAACCATGATATGATTACCTTAGGAATGACATTACAACCACATGATATTTATAGGGAGATGAGAATTGTGGCATCATTTTTCCAGTAGGTAATTTGATGGTGCATTTTGACAATCTCAAAACTGATGGGGTTATTTTGAAAAAAAAAATCATATATAACATGGGGTGATCTCAATTTTTTTATATTTTTCTAAAAAGTTTAAAGTGGGCTGATGTTTGTTTAAGTTTCATGTTGATTAGTTGACATAAAAGGCAAATAACAATGGGAAATCTCTCTCTCACACACATTTATGTTTGTGTATTTATAATTTATTATGTTATTGTACTTAAAAAATTTTCAAATTAAAAATGAAATGAAAGTGGAATTTTGAGTTTCTCCTACTCAATCATTAAGTTCAAACAGAAACCAAACAAAAATTGACAATTTCACCCAGTATGCAAATTGAAACAAAACCTATAAATTGAAAATTTTGGCTTAGATTGGTTTGATTGAATTTTGATTTTTGGTTTCAGATTATAGATATCCACCTTAGTCATTCTTAGGGAGGCCTAGATAGGTAATACCTTGATTGGTTCATGCAGCCAAGTCATGTCTCGAGCTCAACTATAGATTCCCCTACTTATACTATGTCTATGTATAACCCCCTTTTTTAAAATTATATTACTAGCTATTACAAATCCGGAGTTGACATCACTTAATTATATTTAAATGACTTGATTATTTGTATTTGAATGAAGTTTCCTGTGCAGGAAAAGAAAAGAAAGAATGATTCAACTAAACATGCAAATGAATTATTGGAGGAAAGGTAATGCAAAATGTAAGCACATTTAATGTGGAACCTATTGTTTTACTGCCCTATTTGAATTGGAATGTTGATTCTAAAATTCATTCTCCATTCGCGTCGTTGCAGTTTTGTGAACACTTTTTTATTCCGTCTGCTAGCTGACTGCTGGGACCTTATGATTCAAGAATAATACTTGCTTACGGGGATCTGATGGTTGAACCTAAAAGCAATTAGATTAACCTACACCATCTATGAAAATTCGATATCATGACATGATTGTGTTAGTATCTTTAACATAAATGTGAATGTTATTGCACACTCTAAGCAATTATTAAGTTTCTGCATATCATTGTGAAGAAATTTCGGTATTTGATATCTGTGGAATTATGGCAGATCATGCTAGTGCCAAAACTTAATTCAGAGTTGCATGTGTGAACTCTCCTACCCTGTTGAACTTTGAAGTTGATACTGCCCCTACCCTTCAGGAGTGGCTTTGTCGCCTTGCTTTTCTTTATGCGTTCGTCTCCTTTCTTGGGTTGATGTTATCACACAAATTGGCACCCTCTTCCAATCGATGGCCAAGGAGAGACAAAGATGCCCCTTCACTCCCTTGAACAATATTGAGACCACTACCTCCCCATGACATGCCTGTGTATGCACAGCTAGAAGAGAGGGAAAGAATGACATCCCTTCAGTCGATCCTTGTGCAAGCAACTGCTCTAGTCAAATTTTGCAAAATTGCAATGTACTTCCATCAATGACTTGATACTAACCTTATACTCACCAAACCAAAGTTGCATACATCCTCTAGACACGTAGCTAATATGAAATAGCCCAAGGGAAGATCACATACATTATTTTGGTTCATAGAATGAATTGACAATCCATAGAAACAGAGTAGTGACATAGATGAATTCATGGATCTATCCATCCATGTCACTTCAAATTCCAACATATCAAAATAAATAATTTTAAATTTGATACACTAAATAACTAAGAACAATTGATATTCTAAGTTCATATATATATATATATATATTTATTTATTTATTTATTTTTTTTTATTTTTATTTTTTTGATTCGATGACTTGACTTCTCAATTTGGCCGCTCTGCAATGGAGTCTTAGCTAGTGAGCATGAGCTCACCATCCTTCTCCTCATCAGGCACGTTCATGCTCTCCAGCGCAACCGCTGCGCTCTCAACATGCCCCATAAGAACGCTGTAAATCTTCCATCTCACTCGTTGGCATGCCTCCACTTCGTCGTCCTCCGTCGACAGGGTCTCTCTCACCCTGTCCCTCGGCCAAGTTGAGTCTTTGCTGGCGATGCTGTTCAGCCAATCGTCGACCCTTTTCAGCTGGCACAGGAGGGACGCTACTTCCGATTCGCATGAATCAGATCTCGATCCGTTTACTGAATCGAGAAACTTGTCGATATACCGCAGGAACCATCTGTTGAACTCATACTGCAATGCATTTGAAGCCGTCAGGAGGCTGCTCCCCTTAGACACTGCTGCGTTGTTCTTCGGCTTGGAGCTTGACGTGCAGGGGTTACTCGAAGCCACTTGCAGATCTTCATGTGCGTTGTTCTTCTGGGTTGGGAGCTTCGAGAGATCCGATCTCATGCCCGCTTTGATCCACGAGGTGGCGCAGCTCTTCCTCTCCGACGCAACCTGCGAGACTGATCTACCTGAAGCATGACCACTGGAACTGAAATCGCAGGACTGCACGATCAATCTCGTCTCCGCCAGCTTCTGGTGAAAATCCAAGAAGCTATTCACGACGCGTTGCGAATCGCCGTCCTTGTTGGCCTGCAGCTCTGCATACGTGCTGCAAGAAGCAAAATCCGAGGAGAAAAAACATGGTTCAATGAATCATGAAACAAGTTGACTAGTCTTTGATCTTACTTCATGCATTCAATTAGTCTCTCTGAGGCAGAGGCTTCCAGCAATGAGTCTATGGCAGCCTGAAGAGCAGTGTCTCTTTGCCTTATCACTTCCTGCAGAAGGTATAATCTGATGAAGCCATCAAATTGTTGTTGACTCTATCGGAGGAGAACCATTACCTTTCCTTGCCTGATCAAATTTGGAGGAAGCAGAGCCCAAATCACATTGATTTTATCATGACACTTGGTGTTATAATTGTCATCTGGAGAACACAAATAACTGGATACAGAGGACGTCTCTGAGCTAGTTTTATCTGAATCAGCGTGTTTCCTTTTTGTAGGACTTGCAACGGAATTGTGAGTTTTCTCGGTGATTCTTGAGGTGAAACTGCTATGCTGAGGAGAAACCTATCGAATTATATGATTTGTGGTTTTCGATCATTCTGAACGAGCAAGAGAAAAAATTCATGTAAAATTGAAGTTTTAAATCTGAATTTCGAGGACAACTTACACAGGCGCTCTGGGACTTCATGTACTTTCTCCGCTCTGCAACCTTGCAGCCGGAGTCCCAGTTCTTCCTTGACTGGGGCGTGAATGGCGAGGAGGAAGACGAGGAGGAAAAGGATAGTCTCGAATCGTCGGAGTCGTAATTTTCCTCATCGGCAGAGGCCGAGAAGGTCATGTTGTTGAGCATGTCGAGGCTGTTGGAGCCCCTCCGTTTGGCCTCCTCCCTTTTCATCACCGATCTCTGGAGGGGAGAAGTGGCAGGGGAGGAGGTCGTGCTAACTTCGAGGCTCCGGTGGTGGTCGCTGATGAAGGAATGACTCCTCAAATGCCGCTTCTTCTTCTCGGGCGGGGGGAGAGGGGGTGTGGTAATGGAGGGGCGGAAGACAGGTGAGGATTTGGGGGCAGGGGAGGGGTAGGTAACGTCAACAGTATCGTGATTGCAGGGTTGGCGGCCGGAGAGGAGGCGGAAGTCACGGAGGACAGGAACAGGGGAGGCGGGCTCGAGGCGGCGGACGTTGATGAGCTGGCCGGTCTGGAGGCGGTCAGCCAGGATGAGGTCGTTGAGGTCGGAGGAGAGGGAGACGAAGGTGGAATGGGAAGCGTCAGAGACCTTGACGTAGAAGCCTCGATCGGGGCGGAGGTCGGCGCCAGAGAGGGCGGGGACAATGCCGGTAATCTGGAGAACGGAGGCTGGGGCGTGGAGTGGGCGACGGCGAGGGGAGGCGTCCCTGGAGGGGCAGTCCATGTCTTGGAGGAGGCGAAGGAGGACGCCGGGGCACAGCGACGCCATGGGAGGTGGCGGAGGAGATGGATCAGCCCTCTTCTTCGACGGAAGCGGACGAGGCGGTGGAGGGGAAGGTTTGAGTTGGCGGGAAAGGGGGAAAACGGTCTCGCGAGTTTGGTGGCGGGAAGCCCGTCGGTTGGTTTGTGGTGGAAAAAGAAATAAACTAAATTTGCAACAATACAATTTTTTTTTAAATTTTTTTTTAATAAAACATAAAATGTTAAATTAGTGGAAATATTAAATAATTAAAGGTGAATCTCAACAATATATTTATTTTAAAAATATAATCCCGGAAATATGGTATCACGGTAGGATATTCAAATTGTTACTTAGGTATCTGTGATTTAAATCCCAACTATGACGTATTTGTAAACTTCTGTAGAGCAGGACCGGTCTCCATGGGACTGAGTCAGTCATCCAGGAATTATCATTTTTTTATTTTAAAAATATAAATTTAATTTATTAGTTGAGTTTGGGTTACTAAGATCAAACCCTAATTGAATGATTTTTTTTTGTTCATTAGTTAATTAAAACAAGATCAATAAATGAATAATTAAGTTGATTATGATGATTTTTGTTTGTGGGTGAGTCTCAAAATACAACAAGATCAAGAAGTAGTAATTTCATCTTGAAATCTTATTATATTGTGTGCTAATTAGCATCAATTATATCACAATTTCATATTTTTCTCACGCATTTCTTATTTGCCTTGTCCATTACATTTGATATATCATTACATGCTACATTTTAAACTAACTCTTCGTTAAAATGTTTGATATAAAAAATTAACATAGTTTGTTCATCCACCAATCCAAGCTAACCATTTAAACATACAAAATAATGTTCGTATGGCCAAATATTGTGAATCCATGACAAACTCTTTACATTTTCTTGCGATCAACACAACTAAAATACTATAGTTAAATTCAAATGCATGGTGTGCGATCAAGATATTAAAGTGATAATTCAAACATGTGGACATGCATGGAGCTAGCTTCAATCGCTTCATTAATGGTTTATTGTAGCGGAAGCTGGAAGTAATGTTCACTCATTGAATTTTACTTGGTATTCACTTTATTGAAATGACTAATTCAAGGGTTCGTTTTTTTCACTTATAGATACACTATGAAAACCTCTTTCTCGGAGGAAGGAAAGTCTCGTACAAGCAAATACGAGAAATACAATAAGAAACACACAAGCAAATACAAATGAAATCGAAAATGATTACAATACTTGAATCTTGCTTAACCTGCTTTCTTCTTACTTGGAAAATACCTCTTGATGTTTGGAAAGTGCAGTAACTCTTGTATTTGAGAACTCAAGAATCGGTGGCCAAGAAGTGTACAAGAGTTACCTTTAAACCATTGTGAATACCCTTTTCTAGGGTTCACTTGACGCCTCTAATCAATTAAGTTTTTCCCTTTTCGATTGCCACATCATCTGACCATCCAACAACCAACAAAAAACTTTTTTTTTTGAACTTGAATCGATTGTTGAGTCATACCAATCTATTCAGCAGTTTCTAATTGATTGTCCCAATCATTTCAGAAGATTTCTATTCATGAGAGAGAGAGTAGCCTAATCAATTGCCCAATCGATTCTCAAACTCTCTGTTCTCTTGCGACAAAGGATTTAATCGATTGGTCAAAACTTGATTGATTGCTTAATCGATTCACAACCTTTTGCGATTTCATGTTCGCGCAACTGTCGACCATCTTCCTAATCGATTCGGGCCTCTTCTATTCATCACGAAAACAACCCTAATCGATTGGATCAATCAACCTAATCGATTATGTTATTACCAATCGATTGTCCTAATCGATTACCCAACCCTAACTCTCTTGATCCAAGTCTAGGGTTCCCTTACCCAACATCCAGTCAACCGTGGGCTGTTGGGTCTTTCCCACCAAGTGTTGGGTCAACCCTTGACCCACTTGGACTGTCTCTTTGCCAACCTCTCGTTGAACTTCCGATTACCATGTGCGGTCCTTCTTGACCCACTTGGACTTTCTTTTGTCTAATCGTAGTTAGGACTAGTTATTTGGTAGGCTTCCACTCCGCCTAACCTCAGTTAGGGATTTTTTTTGCCAACGAGTGATCCTACTTGACCTACATGGACTTTCTTTTTCTAAACTACAGTTAGAACTAGTCACTCGGTAGACTTCCACCTTGCCTAACCTCAGTTAAGACTTTTCTTTGCAACGTATGCTCCTCCTTGACCAACTTAGACTTTTCTTTGCCTAACCACAGTACGGACTAGTCACTTGGTAGACTTTCACCCTTTCCTCTCTTATATTGTCAAATATTTAATCAACCCTGACTTACTTGACTTCTTCTCACATATTGTCTAAATATCAAAACTCAAACTAGAATCCACTTGAACTTAGTCAAACTGGTCAACCTTGACCTGAGGATGATTGCACCAATAATCTTTTCATTTTTGATGTTTGACAATATGTTAAGTTTGGCTAACTTATTAGCCCAACTTCATCCCGTGCTCAAGCATGAATGAGAGTTTCTAACTTAAACCCTACATTTTCTCCCTCTTTGACACACATCAAAAACTCTTCCTGAGAGTTAATTTGTGCAAAGAGACCCAAATGAAAGTCTCATACCTTTCATTTGTATCCTGTGTTCACCCTAGAGCATTTATCCATCACAATGAATATTCTTAATCTTCCATTGTCTCTAATGCTCAACCTAGAACATTCATCCATCACAATGAAAGTTCCTAACCTTCCATTGTCTCCAAAAAATATTTAAATCATGTCTTTAAGAAAGACCTCCCCCTCAAAGCATGCACCAACTTCTATCATTGTACCAATAATGATTTGGAGTTTTTAAACCTTTAGGAAACCCAAAATTGAAGTTTTGAGGTTTATAATTCAACTTTGAAAATAAATCTCTTAACTCCAATTTAGTCTCTTTTAACCATTCTTTTCATATTCCCATTATGAAAATTACCCTTAAATACTTACTAAAGCATTTTAGAGGGTTAAGAAGGGTTAACTCGACTAAACATAGCTTAATGAACTGAAATCATACCACTTAAACCAAAAATAACCTTTCTAGTCAATTAGTTTTAGCTACTAATCGATTCTGTCTTGTCCGAATTGACTAGCATTGGGAGCCAGTAGATTACCGTCATTCTAATCAATTGCCCTAATCGATTACACCCTCTTAATTGATCACCGAATCAATTTCATGAGTTTTTATGCTCACGAAAAATCACCACCAATCGATTTCCCTAATCAATTGGTGTACAACAATTGATTGACCTAAATTCTCTTACTTAGAAATTGATGGGCACACCTTCTTCAGCTGAAGTTCCCTGAAATTGATGGGCACGCCCTTCTCCTTAATGGCACAATTTTCTAAGTTCTCCTCCTAATCTAAATCTTCTCTTACTTAGAAAAATATTTTTTGTACAAAATTTTAGTTAGAAGTTTTTATTCAAATTTTTTACAGTGATAAGACAGTAAATTCTCTGTCAGAATAAAATTTGTTTGAAATTTTCTGACCATTAATGAATTTTCTATGAATTTTTTTTATCAAAATGTTAATTTTTAATATTAAAAATTCCAAAAGGCAATCTTTTAAAATTAAATTTTTTACAAATATACTTTCTATTTTACATACTTCAAAAAAGTTAGAAGAATTTTCGAGCTCAAAATCTATTTATTAATTATTTTCCTTAGCAAACATATCTTTTTGTGTAAAATAATTAATTTTCACTAATATTAATGTTATTTTTTTGTGTGAAAACTTTATCTCAACATTGTCTAAGTATGTTTAATTGTGAAAAAAAATTTAGAATTTTTAAAAGAATACAAATAATTTTAAAATAATTTCTTCAAAAACTAATTTTTAAATCATAAAAATTTAAAATTTTGAAAACTAATTTCCACAATTTTTTCTAAAAGTTAGTCACTATTAATTTAACCCTTATAAAATTTACCTAATTTTTTTTTGATAATTACCCCTATATTTGATGTGATTAAAGAGGGAGAAATAAGATTAATTCTAGGGGGAGGAATAATTTTATTTTCCAACTTATTGAATTGAATTGCATAATGCATTTGCATACTTATTTATTTTACTATTTTGATTTAACCCTAACTTAATTTGAGTTGATCTACATCAAAAAGGAGGAGATTATAAGTTGTCGGGGGTTTTTATGTGATCAACCAAGTCAAGTTAGACTCTACGTATTTTATGCAGTGCATTTGAGTATGCAGGGACTTAGGAGCACAAGAAGTTAAGAAAAAGACATAACTGTTGGTGCAACATCTCTCAGGTCAAGGTTGACCTGGTTGACCAAGCTTGAGTCTTGGTTTGAGTTTCGATGTTTGACAATACAAGGTTGATTGAAGAAGAGTCAAGTAGGTCAAGGATTGACCGGATACTTGATTGCGAAGTCCTAACTGGGATGTTAGGCGAAATGAAAGTCCTGGTGAGTGAAGCCAGGCAGCAGAAGAAAAGTCCTGGTGAGTGAAGCCAGGCAGAAGAGAAGTCCTGGTGAGTGAAGCCAGGCAGAAGAGAAGTCCTAGTGAGTGAAGCTAGGCAGATTGGAAGTCCTGGTGAGTGAAGCCAGGCATGATGAAGAAAAGTCCAAGTAGGTCAAAGGGATTGACCGGATACTTGGCACAAAGAAAAGTCCAAGTGGGTCAAAGGGATTGACCGGATACTTGGTGAGGGAGTCCTAGCAGGTCAAGGAAGTGACTAGATGCTAGGCATGACGTACCAACAGGGTAAGGTTGACCGAATGTTGGTTTGGGAGGCTTGGGACTTGGTTTTGGGTAAAAACCAAGAGCTGGATCAATGAGTGGATTGATCAATGGATCGATCAGTGGATTGATCAGTGGATCGATCAGTGGATCGATCTAGGCAGTTTCCCAGCGCACAGAAAGCCTCTAGATCGATCAGTGGATCGATTGGGACGCTGCTGCTTCGCGCGATAAGCGCTGGATCGATCCGTGGATCGATCCAGGCGTTTTTCCAGAGCACAGAGGCGCTCTGGATCGATCCGTGGATCGATCCAAAGCCTCCCCGATCGATTGGGAGCATTCCAATTGATCGGGATTCGACCATTAGCATCGATTTAAGCCGCAGGTGTTCATTTCCTTCGGCATTGCTTCCACGACAGACTTCAGATCTTCACCAACTCCACAGAGCTCTCCACGCCAGTTCTTGAAGTTCTTGGAGGTTCTTCCAAGTCAAGAGGCGGATCTATTGCAAAGAGGAAGAAAGCTAGGGTTAGGGTTTTCTTGTACTCATTGTAAGCTTTGTGCTTGTATTTTGTATCCTTTCCCCTTCTTCTTGTAGTGTGAACTTGTAGGGCTTCTCCGCCTTCGGTAGTTACCGAAAAGGAGGGTTTTATTAGTGGAGGGTGCGTGAGTAGGTGTGGATCCTTGGACTAGTCACCTCTTGTGAGGTGGATACCAAGTAAACCAACCTTGTTAGCGTTGTGTGATTTGTTTCTTGTATTTCCACTACGCAACTTTGAAGAAACAAGCAACGACGAGCACCTAGCACGCGATGAGCTATTCACCCCCCCTCTAGCTACTTTTCGGTCCCAACAAGTGGTATCAGAGCGAGGTCGCTCTTCACCGGAGTCATCGCCGGAAGGGGCAAACAAAACAAGCCAAGCTAGAGGGTGAAGAAGTTGGAGCAAAGTCTTCAAGTTCAAGATTTTATCAAGCTCAACTTCAAGATGCAATTCCAAGATGGACTTGGATTTGACACAAGGGTGGCTCCACCATATTCATCTACAAGCTTTGATCTTTGGAAATCAAGGATCGAAAACTTCTTAATGGTGGAGATAGAGCAATGGTTTGCTCTCATGGAAGGTTTTGAAGATCCCACAAATTCCAAGGGCAAAGTACTCAAGAGGAGCAAGTGGAGCCAAGACCAAATCCAAAGATGTGAGGCCAATGACAAAGTGACCAAGCTTTTGGTCAATTTATTGCCGAGCAACATCTTGGAGAAAATAGGAGAATTTGAAGATGCCAAAGAGCTATGGAGCAAATTGGCAAAGATTCATGAGATCCCCTCCACTGTACAAGATCAAGAAGAATCCAAAGAGGGTGACTCATTGGATCAAGACCAAGAGGAGGAAGACTCCGAAGTTGAGAGATGCTCAACTTCCGAAGAAGAGGAAGTCCAAGAAGCTTCATCCTTAAAGGAGTGCAATCAAAAGAGCAAGGAAGGAGTATATTCTTTGTTTCATGTACAAGAGGATGAAGAAGAAGGTGAAGTCTCCACATCTAGGATTGAGGAGGAGCAATCCTTGGTGACACCGGATCAAGAAGAAGGAGAAGCTTCTACATCGGGGTCAAGAGAAGAAGTGGAGGAAGAAGCTTCCACCTCCACAAGTCAAGCTAAATCTATAGGAGGAAAATCATTTGCGGATCAAGAGGAAGCCTCTACCTCCGGATCCAAAGGAAAAAGTGTCATCCCTACACAATAAGGTATAAATAGTTCAATTAATAATAAAAATCATATTATATTTTTTGAGTGTGGGAAGAATGGGCACTACAAGAGAAAGTGTCCCAACTTGGCCAAGAAGAAGGGCCAAGTGACAAAAAAAGGCAAGGAGAAGCCCAAGGAGACGATCCTCGGAACAAAGAAGAGCAAGGAGCACATTGTGTGCTTTTCTTGCAACCAAAAGGGGCATTACCGAAGTCAATACCCTAAGAGGAAGAAGGTGGTCAAGGCTCATGGAGGAAGCTCAAGTCAAGGGGGAGCCTCCAAGGTAAAAAGAAAGGTAACTTTCATTGAGCCTACCCCTTTAAATTATGGTAAAAAACATGATAGTTCTAACTTATATCATTTTAATGCTATTTACCATGAAAATAGGAAGCATGATAGCGTTAAGGAAAAACATGTAGCTTATCATGCTAAGACTACCACACCTAGGTTTAGGAAGGTAGACAAAAATCTAGGCAATAACCCTAAGGACAATAGTTACAAGCCTAGAAACCAAAATGCTCATGGACGTAATGAAAAATCAAAATTTAAGGACTTAGTGATGGAAAATCAAGTCTTGAGGTCAAGACTTGACAAACTAGAAAAGACCCTAAAAAGGATGGAAAATATCCTTAAAGGGCAAAATGAGCAAAATCTAGGTCTAGGAGTATCAAAGTCATCCAATGGCCATAGAGGTTTGGGATACAAATCTAAGGCTAAGAAGGATAAAATTTCGTACCATAGGGTTCCATATAGTTATGGAACTAACCCTATGTCTAGTGGTCAAGTCAAGAATACTAGGGAAGTCATCCCTAAGAGTATTTTTGCAATAAATGTGACTAAGGCTTCTAAGAAGTCTAAGAAAGTCACAAACAAGGTCATAAAGGAGGCTATCCCTAGAGTTGACCTAGAAAAAGTGACCAAGGCTTCCAAGAAGCCAAACAAGGTCACTAGGAAGGTATCTAGGGAAGTTATCCCTAGTGAATACCTAGAGCATCCAAGGAGCACCAATAGGTGTTGGGTTCCTAGGAGCATCTTCTCTACCCCATAGATGAGTTAGAGAGTGTCAACTCTAAGAAGAAGGGTAGTTAACCCAACTTTAAAGAAATTGACACTCAAGGAGCATTTTCAAGGTTATTATTAACCTTTGAGAATGAAAAGGATTATGAGTTACTCTTTGGAAGAGTAAAATGTGCCAAAATTGAAGATATTGATTTTAATCTTAAATGACATATATTGGGAAATTCATAAGAACTACCAAGTTGGGATTTTGGTATGTTCTTAGGAAATTAAAAGCATTTTAAAGTTTTAATTTAAAAGTGCTACTCTTGTGGAAAAATGAAATATGCCAATATTTGAGGAATATGCTTAATTTCAATTGGCATAAATTAATCAAGGGAATTAGAAATGCCAATTTAGGTTTTGACATTTTCTTGAAGCACTTATGGGCAATCTAAAGTTTAATTTTAAGTTAGCTAAGTTTAAGGACACCTAGATAGCTAATCTAGGCATTTTATTTATGCTAAATCCTGCCATGATTGTTTGCCCATTATATGTCATGACATCATATTTAGTTTTGTACTTTGCATTCATTCCTTTATTATGAAAAATACAAAAATACCATGTCATGTCATACATACATCATGTAGTTATAGGAATCTTTCTTTTGAAAGCTATTTTATTTTGATGTATGCCATAACATTATCATGCATTATGTTGATTTCCTTAAATTAAGGACAAATGTTTTTACCAACAATTGGTATAAACAAATGGCATTTATATACAAGTTATACCAACAAGTGGTATACCAACAAGTGGTATTTATACACAAGTGGAATCAACAAGTAACATCCTTGGTGGATGTTCACCACTCAAAATGCCTAGATAGATATGCATGATCCCTAGATTAGGGCAAAACCAAAATTTACATCTCACAAAGACCTATAAGATGACTTGTATGTGTTTTAGTGCACATTAGATACAAGTGAGATGTTAGATGATGAACAAAACTCAAGATGTTGATTTAGTGCATTTTTTTGTGTTAAGTTCATCAAAACACATAGTTATGTGTTTTCCCATCATTGGGAAAGCTAATGTACAAATCATGTGCATTATGCCCAAGGAACATGGTGAGATATTGGTTTTGAAAATGATTTTAAAATGCTTTTGGAAAACCTTGGTGAAGGCTATCTTTTGATAGTAATCACCATTGAATAGTTAGACACAAACTTGAAGAAAACACTAAAGTTTTTGTAAGTTTTTAAGTTTATGTCAATCTTTGAAAACATAAAGTATCTTCATAGAAAACTATTTTTCCATGATAATATATTCCCTAAACAATGTCTACACAAATTTTCATGATTTTTAGAATTTTGTAGAAATTTCTAGGGGTTTCTGAAGTTGACTGAAATTCAATTTCAGCAACTTTCAGACCTCAATCGATCACCCGATCGATTGAAGGGTCTCAATCGATCGGGCGATCGATTGAGAGCAGGCTTTCTGCGAACAGAAGCCGTCTGGATCGATCCACCGATCGATCCAGCCCTCCTGAATCGATCAGTGGATCGATTCAGCAAGGTTCAATCGATTGGAACCCAACTCCAATCGATCCAAGTTGCTGATTTTGGCTGGGAAGGCCTGATTTCAGCATTTTGAACCTATGTTAGTCTAGGTAACCATTCCAAACCCCTCAAAATACATTTGTATACATAAAAAGGGAGTTTTCATGTTGAAAACAAGAATGGATTGGTTAAGGAAGACTATATTGAAGTTTAGGTTGAGGTTTGTTTCAAATTTTGAATATTTGAACCTCACAACTTCAAAATTTGGGTTTCCTAAAGGTTTAGGGATTCCAAGTCATTGTTGGTGCAATGACAGAAGTTATCACCATGTCTTTAGGGGGAGGGACTCTTTAAAGACATGAAAATTATTTTTCATGAACCTTGGAAGGTGGTTAACCTTCTATGTGAGAAAATGCTCAAGGTTGAGCATTTGAACTTTACTGGGGAGTGGATATCCTCATTGTTCAACTGGTTTCAAGTGGATAATGCTCAAGGATGGGCATTTTCCTACATTGAGGAAGAATGTAGGGTTAAGGATAAATGAAGGGTATGTGACCTTCATTTGGGTCATTGGACTTTGTTATTGCTCTAGGGCGAGCATTGTTGATAATGAAGGGAATGAGCCTTTCATTATCGTGTTGATCACAACGAGTGAAGTTGTGAACCGTGATGAGCAATTCTTCAGGGGGAGAGTTTTCAATAAGTGGATTGGTTGATGTGTGCCAATAGGGGGAGAATGAAAGGACTTGTGAATGGGAGTAAGTTAGACTTTCATTACCTAGAGGGAGTTTGTCCTCTTAGGGGGAGAATAGAAAGCTTAACTTATGTGTTCATTACCTAGTGGCATGAAGAAGAATGAGGCTATGGGATTAGCCTAACTTACATGTGGTATTGTAAGTGTTATTGTGGTATTGTCAAACATCAAAAAGGGGGAGATTGTTGGTGCAACATCTCTCAGGTCAAGGTTGACCTGGTTGACCAAGCTTGAGTCTTGGTTTGAGTTTCGATGTTTGACAATATAAGGTTGATTGAAGAAGAGTCAAGTAGGTCAAGGATTGACTGGATACTTGACTGCGAAGTCCTAACTGGGATGTTAGGCGAAATGAAAGTCCTGGTGAGTGAAGCCAGGCAGCAGAAGAAAAGTCCTGGTGAGTGAAGCCAGGCAGAAGAGAAGTCCTAGTGAGTGAAGCTAGGCAGATTGGAAGTCCTGGTGAGTGAAGCCAGACATGATGAAGAAAAGTCCAAGTAGGTCAAAGGGATTGACCGGATACTTGGCACAAAGAAAAGTCCAAGTGGGTCAAAGGGATTGACCGAAAACTTGGTGAGGGAGTCCTGGCAGGTCAAGGAAGTGACTAGATGCTAGGCATGACGTACCAACAGGGTAAGGTTGACCGAATGTTGGTTTGGGAGGCTTGGGACTTGGTTTTGGGTAAAAATCAAGAGCTGGATCAATGAGTGGATCGATCAGTGGATTGATCAGTGGATTGATCAGTGGATCGATTAGTGGATCGATCAGTGGATCGATCCAGGCAGTTTCCCAGCGAACAGAAAGCCTCTGAGTCGATCAGTGGATCGATTGGGACTCTGCTGCTTCGCACGATAAGCGCTGGATCGATCCGTGGATCGATCCAGGCATTTTCCCATAGCACAGAGGCGCTCTGGATCGATCCGTGGATCGATCCAAAGCCTCCCCGATCGATTGGGAGCATTCCAATCGATCGGAATTCGACCGTTAGCGTCGATTTAAGCCGCAGGTGTTCATTTCCTTCGGCATTGCTTCCACGACAGACTTCAGATCTTCACCAGCGACTCCACAGAGCTCTCCACGCCAGTTCTTGAAGTTCTTGGAGGTTCTTCCAAGTCAAGAGGCGAATCTATTGCAAAGAGGAAGAAAGCTAGGATTAGGGTTTTCTTGTACTCATTGTAAGCTTTGTGCTTGTATTTTGTATCCTTTCCCCTTCTTCTTGTAGTGTGAACTTGTAGGGATTCTCCGCCTTCGGTAGTTACCGAAAAGGAGGGGTTTATTAGTGGAGGGTGCGTGAGTAGGTGTGGATCCTTGGACTAGTCACCTCTTGTGAGGTGGATACCAAGTAAACCAACCTTGTTAGCGTTGTGTGGTTTATTTCTTGTATTTCCGCTGCGCATCTTTGAAGAAACAAGCAACGACGAGCACCTAGCACGCGACGAGCTATTCACCACCCTCTAGCTACTTTTCGGTCCCAACAATAACAGACCAGAAGGATGGAACGGGAATCGAGTCGACGAGCTCGGTGCATCCGAGGGATGAGAAGATATGGAATAGTACACCTGTGGATCGAGAAGGGCGTGTGTGACGCTTTCGAGGTACTAAAAGCCGGATAGGAAGACTACTCAAGGAGAAGGACAGAGTTGGGTTCAGGTGCTCTGGAAGGCCAGAGCATCACCCAAGCGACTGGAGTGGAAAATTGAACAAGTCAATAAAATGTTGACTTGTCTAGGCGTCTAGACTCCGAGCGCTCGGACCATCATGGTGATAAAAAGGTGTAGGCTCGCACTCGTTGAGTGCTTTCATTGGGCAATCCACTAGCAATTCGAAATATTACAAATGATAGTACAATTGCTTTAAAAAAATACTGACAACAATAAGGAATGAAAAAGAGGCGTGTTGTCGGAGGAGCTTCGCAACGTCGCAGGAGCGCAGCACGGCAGAGCAAGCGTTGGAAGATCTTGTTGTTCATTGTACTTTGCTCCAAGGTGCATCCTCCTTATATAGGAGGTTTCGGGCACCTGGATCCCTTCCGGGTGCCTGGAGTGTGATGTAGCTCGTCCAAACATGAAGCTCCACGTGGCGACGCGACGAGGGGATAAAGTTTGCATCCCGAGAGCCCGGATCCCTTCCGGGCGCCTAGACTTTTGTTTTTTCAGCAACCTGCAAAAAACATTACTTCGAGGAAAAATGCAAAACTACCCTGCAAAACAAAGTGTTAGCACAATTAAGTTATAAGAGTAATAAAAGCAGTAATTAGATTTCATCTCCTCGAGACCGGAATCTAGTTACGATCTCAACTTAGATTTCCGAAATGGATCTAAGTTGGATCGACGTCTAATGTTCCCTTCCCGGGAACACGTCCTCACAGTCACTCCCCTCCAGTGACTTACCTCAACTTACATGCCAGATGCTCGGTCAACCCTTCGACCCATCTGGACTTCGTGTCAGACGTCCGGTCAGCTCTTCCACCCATCTGGACTTCGTGCCAGCTATCAGGTCAGCCCGTCAACCTAGCTGGACTTCATGCCAGACGTCAGATCAGCCCGTCGACCTGTCTGGGCTTCTCCTTCACACTTGGTCAAAGTGTTAGATCAATATGAAACTAACTTAGCCTACTTTGTCATTCATCAAAACTTGAGTTAGATCGTTAGTGCTAATCACACCAACAATCTCCCCCTTTTTGATGCAATGACAACCTGGGTTAAATTAGTGAAAAATATGCAAGTTAAATCAAGATTTTTAAGTTAGTTGTTTTCTATGGGGTATTTTGTTATTTTGTTTTAACTAACTTAAACCACCTAACCCTCCCCATTTGACATTCATAAAAAAAGTAACACAGAACATCCAAAAATAAGTGATCTAAGGAAGTAGAAGACAGTGCATCTTATCATAGAGAGATTTTGAATTAAGGTAAGATTGACTTGGGGGGAGTCTTATCATAGAGAGATTTTGAAACTTTTATTTAAAAAAATTCCTTTTCAAAATAGCTAAGTTTATAAAGATAAATTTTGTAAAATTAACCTAATTTTCAAAGTAAGCTTTGCATCTTTTAAACACTATTTTTACAAAAGTGGGTCCAATTTTCAAATCAAATTTTCAAAACTAATTTTGTAACATCCAATTTTTAAAACTGAGCAAAATTTATTTTTCAAAACTAAGGTTGAATAATCCAAATTTCACCTTAGTGGAGAAAATTAATTTCCAACATTAAGTTTATTTAATTTTCAAAACTAAGTAAAATCTATTTTTCAAAACTGAGGTTGTACAATCCAAATTTCAACTTAGTGAATAAAATTAATTTTCAAAATTAAGTTTATAAAATTTTATTTTCAAAACTAAGTAAAAATCTATTTTTCAAAACTAAGTTTGTAAAACCCAATTTTCAAGAAAAAATAGATTTATAGTATTTTTAAGGAAATATTTTTCAAAGTAGGTATGGAAACAGGTAATCCTCCCCCTGAACCTGACATAACAAAAACTGTCTAACCAATTAGTTACTTATTAACTGTCAGAGGACAGCAACTTTCACTTGGTTAGTAAGGTTAAGTCAATTATAATCAGTTAGTGTTTGAGTAAGCTGAATTACTTAACCTGATTGATGTTTGTTTTGTATTTAACGCCCAGACTTATATCGATGCACTGAAATACGCATCTTAAGTCTAGGTAAACTGCCTATGCATCTCACCCCTTTCTATGTTTAGCAATCACAAACAAGATAGTCCTAGTGTGTTGGTGAGATGCTCAAATTCTAGTCCTATAGGAACATGCTTTCTAAGGGATTAACCTAATTCTAAGGCTAAAATTGATTTTTGAAATTTTAAAAATGGAAAGTTTTGAAAGTTTTATCCTATAATTTAAAGCCACCATTTTTGAAAACAGTTTTAAGAATCCTAGTCTATTAAACACATTCCTAGCTTCCGACATAGATTGCTAAACTCACTTTCAGAGAGGGGTTTGGTAAATATGTCAGCTAAATTAGTCTTAAACTCAATGTATTTGAGTTCAATATCTCCTTTAGTGACATGATCCCTGATAAAGTGGTGTTTAATTTCTATATGTTTGGTTCTTGAATGATGCACAGAATTTTTTGTTAAATTAATTGAGCTAATATTATCAATTAATACTTTTACATTTATGAGGGTTAAATTAAAATCTTTTAAGGTGTGCATCATCTATAGTAGTTGTGTGACACACTCTCCTATGATTATATACTCTGACTCAGTTATAGATAGGACAACATAGTGTTGCTTTCTACTAAACCAGCTGACAAGTGATGGACCTAGTAATTGACATCCACCACTTGTGCTTTTGCGGTCTAACTTACACCCAGCATAATCTGAGTCAGAATAGCCTATTAACTCAAAATTATTAGTTCTAGGATACCAAATTCCTACATTTGACGTTCCTTTAAGGTATCTAAAGATCTTTTGACTTGAGTCAAATGAGATTCTTTAGCACAAGTTTGGTATCTAGCACACATATTAACTGTAAATAAAATATCGGGTCAACTTACAGTTAAGTATAGTAGGCTACCTATGACACTCCTATAGTATTTTAAGTCAACTGATTTTTCATTGGAGTCGTCATCTAGAATTGTGTTAATTGCCATAGGTGTTTTTATTTCTTTAGTGTTTTCCATCCTGAATTTTTTAAGTAATTCTTTGGTGTATTTTTGTTGATAAATATAATTACCCTCATTTGTTTGTTTGATTTGTAAACTTAAAAGTAGGTTAATTTTCCAACTAAACTCATTTCAAACTCTTGTTCCATTAGATTAGTAAATTCCTCTAAAAATTCTGAGTTAGTTGAAAAAAAAATTATATCGTCTACATAAATTTAGGCTATGAAGATATCCTCTTTTATTAATTTAACGAATAGGGTTAGGTCAATTTGACCTTGGTTGAACCCTTTGGATATTAGGTAAGAGGTTAACTTTTCATACCATGCCCTGGGTGCTTGCTTAAGCCCGTATAACGCCTTTTTTAGTTTAAAAACATAGTCGGTGTGTTCTTGTTGGTTAGTCCTAGGAAGATCGTACCGGTTCCACCTTATAAAAATTTTATACAAGTGTCGAACCTTTTCTAAATAACCTATTGTGTTCTTTAGAAGTTAAATTAGGAATCACAAACAGAACTTAACATTATTGATTCCAAATTTAACTTATCTGTTCTTAATGGTTTAGACTTGGATCACAATCGGAACTTAACACTATTGATCAAAATCCACCTATGTTATAAATTCAATTAAATATTAATTTTCAAAATTGGCTTCCAGGTTAAACATGGTGAGACACTAGGCCTTCTTGGATATGGGAGCAACCACCACTTCCTAGACAAAGCCTTTTAAGGAAAGCTAATATTTAATTTCCTTATATAACTCTAGGTTTAACCAAAAAGAATAATTGAATCACAAATTTGAAAAACAAAAAAAACACACAACTTTGAAACAAATCCGAAAAACTAGAATCTAATGCCTCTTATGTTTGGAATTCATACAAAGAAAAATAACTAGCATGATGTGGAAGAAAATTACTAGTTATATCTTCTCTTTGTATGCTAATGACTGTTGGGACCAAAATGTAGCTAGAGGGGGGGAGGGGGGTGAATAGCTCGTAACGATCGTCGTGCTCGTCGTTGCTCGCTTCTTAGGATGATGTGCAGCGGAAATACAAGAAACACAAACAACAACGCTAACTCTAGGGATTTACTTGGTATCCACCTCAAGAAAAGGTGACTAGTCCAAGGATCCACATACTCACGCACCCTCCACTATAAAAACACTCCTTCTCGGTAACTACCAAAGGCGGAGAAGTCTTACAACCTCACAATACAACAATGAGAAAGAAAGAAGCAAAATACAAATGAATCTTACAAGATTACAATGAAAACCCTAGCTTCTTCTTCTTCTTCTTGTTGCAACTCGCCTCTTGACTTGGATGAGCCTCCAAGAACTGGTGGTGAGGAAGAAAAGATCATTGTGGAGAGCTGTTGTGATCGCCTGTGGAGAAGAGAGGAAGTTCTCAGAAAAACGCTCGCCAACGGCTTTATCCGCGCCAACGGTCGAATCCCAATGGATTGGATTGCTACCAATCGATAGGGGAGGCTTTGGATCGATCCAGAGCGCCTCTGTGCTCTTGGAATCGCCTTGAATCGATTACCCGATCGATTCAAGGCTTCTCGAGTGATTTCCAACGCTCCAATCGATCGACCGATCGATTGAAGGTTTCAATCGATCAACTGATCGATTCAGAAGCTCACTATTCGCTCAAAAACTCTCCTAATCGATTGACGAATCGATTGGGGAAGTTTCAATCGATTACCCAATCGATTCAACCCATTTCTGCATGAATTCCCCTCAATCAATCGATTGACCAATCGATTGAACCCCCCAATCGATTGTCCAATTGATTAGAAAGTAGAAAATTGGATAGATCTTGAAATTAGCTTCGTTTTGCATCT
Source organism: Zingiber officinale (assembly GCF_018446385.1). NCBI lineage: Eukaryota > Viridiplantae > Streptophyta > Magnoliopsida > Zingiberales > Zingiberaceae > Zingiber > Zingiber officinale. The sequence continues at coordinate 93,465,185 of NC_055996.1, forward strand.
GAGATCACCTCATTCCAATATCCGAGTCAAAAGTTATGGCCTTCGGAAGTTTACTACGTCCGAACTTCCTAGTTCCATGCTAACTCCCTATTGGACTTACGACCACTAAGAATTCGGTAAACTTTTGACCCATCTGGACTTTCTCTTTGCGCCAAGTGTCCTGTCAACCTTGACCCACTTGGACTTACCATCTCATGCCAAGTGTCCTGTCCTCCATGACCCACTTGAACTTCCTTCCACCAGATGTCCGGTCATCCTTGACCCATCTGAATTTCCTCTTGCCAAGTATCCGATCAATCATTTGACCTACTTGGACTTCTAAACACCAGGTGTCCGGTCAACCTTGACCCACCTAGATTTCCATATGTCTGGCTTCACTCACCAGGTCTTTCCATCTGCCTAGCTTCACTCACTAGGTCTTTCACCTGACTTCACTCACCAGGATTTTCCCACTGCCCGACTTCACTCACCGGGACTTTCCATCTGCCTAGCTTCACTCATCAGGACTTTCACCTAGCTTCACTCACTAGGACTTCTCATCTGCCTGGCTTCACTCACTAGCACTTTCACCTAGCTTCACTCACTAGGATTTCCCAGTCAAGTATCCAGTCAACCTTGACCTACTTGACTCTCCTTCACAATCTCCCCACATGAACAATTGCACCTGCAATCTTCATGTATTGTCTCAATGTATTGTCAAATATCAAAACCCAAACATCAAGATTCAAGCTTGAGTCAACTCAAGCTTAGTCAAACAGGTCAACTTTGACCTAAGGATATTGCACCAACAATCTCCCCCTTTTTGATGTTTGACAATACCTTTAAGTTAGGCTAATCTCATAGCCTCCTTCTTTCTTCATGCCAATGTATGAATGATGGTTTCCTTCATTCTTCCCCTTTCCTAGAGAGCAAACTCCCTCTTTAGGTAATGAAGGCCTAACTTAACCACACATTCTCCCCCTATTGGCATACATCAAAAACTCTCCCCTTGAAGAGTTACCCAACATTGTTCACAACTTCACTCGTGGCTCACAACACGATAATGAAAGTCCCATACCTTTCATTTTCCTTAATGCTCACCCTTGAGCATTACCACTTAAACAATGAAGATATCCACTCTCCATTGTATTCAAATACCCAACCTTGAGCATTTTCATGAAAGAAGGTTAACCACCTTCCAAGGTGTATAAAAATAAATTTTCATGTCCTTAAAGAGTAACTCCCCCTAAAGACATGCACGTAACTTCTGTCATTACACCAACAATGACTTGGAATCCCTAAACATATAGGAAACCCAAATTTAGAAGTTTTGAGGTTCAAAAATTCAATATTGAAACCAAACCTCAACTTAAACCTCTACTTAGTCTTCCTTAACCAATCCATCCTTGTTTTCATCATGAAAACTCCCCCTAAATGTATACAAATATGTTTTTAGGGGTTAGGAGTGGTTTTATAGACTAAAAATGGTTTAGAATGCTGAAAACAAGCTTTCCTAGCCAAAATCAGCATCCCCAATCGATTGGAGTTGGGTCCCAATCGATTGAACCTGCTTGAATCGATCCACTGATCGATTCAGCTAGTGTGGATCGATCGGTAGATCGATCCAGTGAGCTTCTGCTCACGAGAAATGCCTTCTTAATCGATCGCCCGATCGATTGAGGCACTCCAATCGATCGGGTGATCGATTGAAGCTCTGAAATTGCTGAAATTCCATTTCAGTCAACTTCAGAAACTTCCCAAAAATTCTACAAAATTCTAAAAAAATGTGAAAATTCATGTAGACACTACTTAGGGGATATACTATTAAGGAAAAATAGTTTTCTATGAAATACTTTCTATTTTCCAAGATTGACACAAACTTGAAAACTTGTAAAAACTTTAGTGTTTTCTTCTAGTTTGTGTCTAGCATTTCAATGATGATTACTATCAAAAGATAGTCTTCATCAAGGTTTTCTAAAAGTATTTTAAAATGATTTTCAAAACCATTATCCAATCATGTTCTTTGGGCTCAATGCACATGATTTGTACATTAGCTTTCCCAATGTTTGGAAAACACATACCTATGTGTTTTGATGAACTTAAAACTCAAAAGAATGCACTAAATCAACATATTAAGTTTTGTTCATCATCCTAATATCTCACTTGTATCTAATATGCACTAAAACACATACAAGTCACCTTATAGGTTCTTTTGTGAGATATAAAGTTTGGTTTTGCCTTAATCTAGGGATCATGCATATCTATCTAGGCATTTTGAGATTAGGAACAACCACCAAGGATGTTATTTATTAATAAATGCCATTTGTCCTTAATTGCGAGGAATTAAACATAATGCATGATATATTATGGCATACATCAAAGGTAAATAATTTTCAAAAGAAAATTTCCTATGACTACATGATGTATGTATGACATGACATGGTATTTTTGTATTTTTCATAATAAGGCATGAGTGCAAGAATAAATATGATGTCATGACATATGATGGGCAAACAAAGCATGAAAATTTTTAGCATAAATAAAATATATCTAGGTTACCTATCTAAGTATCCTACAGCCTTAGCTAACTTAAAGTTTAAACCTAAATTGCCCAATATTTCTCAAGAAAATGTCAACACCCAATTTTGACATTTCCTTTGCTTTTCCTACATTGTGCCAATATAAATTAAACATATTCCTCAAATTTTGGCACAAATTACTCTTTTAAAGAGTAACAAATTAAAATAAGGCTTAGATTTGCCTTTAACTTCCCAATAAAATACCAAAATCCCAACTTGACATTTCTTTACAATTCTCTCACTTATGCCAATTTAATTTAAAATCAATTTTCTCAAATCATGGCACATTTTACTCCTTTCAAGAGTAAATCAAAATCTTTTTCATTTTCAAAGGTTAACAATAACCTTGAAAATGCTCTCCAAGTGTCAACTTCATCAAAGTTGGGTTAACTACCCTTCTAATTGATGTTAACACTCTCTAACCCATCTAAGGGGTAGAGAAAATGCTCCTAGGAACTCAAAACCTATTGGTGCTCCTTGGATGCTCTAGGTATTCACTAGGGATAACTTCCCTAGATACCTTCCTAGTGACCTTTTTTTGTGACTTTCTTAGACTTCTTAGAAGTCTTAGTCACGTTTATTGTTGTAAAAATACTTCTAGGGATAACTTCCCTTGTATTTTTGACTTGACCATTAAGCCTAGGGTTAGTTCCATAACTATATGGAACTCTATGGTAAGAAGGCACATCCTTTTTTATTTTTGGTTTGTATCCAAAACCTCTATAGCCATTGGATGGTTTTTGTGCTCCTAGACCTAGGTTTTGACTCTTTGCCCCTTGTGTATTATTTGTGATTTTTCTAAGAGTCCTCTCTAATTTATCAAGTCTTGACCTCAAGACTTGATTTTCTCTCCATAACTCCTCAACCTTAGATTTTTCATTAAATATTTGAGCATTTTTATTTCTAGGCTTATAACTATGGTCATTAGTGTTATTGCCTAAACTTTTACCTACCTTCCTAACCCTAGGTGTGGTAGTCTTAGCAAGGAGAGCCATATGTTTTTCTTTAATGTTATCATGCTTCCTATTCTTATGGTAAATAGCATTAAAATGGTATAAATTTGAATTAGCATGCTTTTTACCATTATTTAACGGGGTAGGCTCAACAAATGATACCTTTCGTTTTACCTTGGAGGCTCCCCCGAGAGTTGTGCTTCCTTCTTGAGCCTTGACCGCTTTCTTCCCCTTTGGACATTGGCTCCGGTAATGTCCCTTTTGATTGCAAGAAAAGCACACAATGTGCTCCTTGCTCTTCTTTGTTTCGGGAGCGGTCTCCTTGGGCTTCTCCTTGCCCTTTGGTGCCACTTGGCCCTTGTTCTTCGCCAGTTTAGGGCACTTGCTCTTGTAGTGTCCATGTTCCCTACATTCAAAACATATGATATGTTGTTTATTTTTATTTGAAATATTTATACCTTCATGTGGAGGGATGACATCTTCTCCTTTTGATCCGGAGGTAGAAACTTCCTCTTGTTCCGACAATGATGCTCCTCCAATAGATTTGACTCGACTTGTGGAGGTGGAAGCTTCTTCATCCTCTTCTTCTCTTGACCCGGATGTAGAGGCTTCTTTTTCTTCTTGAACCGGTGTCAATGAAAATCGCTCCCCCTTAATCCTAGAGGTGGAGGCCTTATCATCTTCATCTTGTACATGGAACAAAGAGTATGCTCCCTCTTTGCTCTTTTCATTACATTCCTTTGAAGATGAAGCTTCTTGAACCTCTTCTTCAAAAGTTGAGCATATCTCAACTTCGGAATTCTCCTCCTCTTGGTCTTCCTCCAATGAGTCACCCTCTTTGAATTTTTCTTGGATTGGTACAGTGGAGGGGATCTCATGAATCGTTGCCAATTTGCTCCAAAGCTCCTTGGCATCCTTGAATTCTCCAATTTGCTCCACAATGTGGCTAGGCAATAAATTGACCAAAAGCTTGATCACTTTATCATTAGCCTCACTTCTTTGAATTTGTTCTTGGCTCCACTTGCTCCTCTT